>NW_025423105.1:0-123888 GCF_020497125.1 Mauremys mutica
ACCTCAGAGACATTTTCTTTTGATCACACACCCCTACATGACTGTATGCATTGCCATACACAGCTCCCCCAGACCCCGGGTTTTCTTATTGAGCTGTACACCCATGTAGGTTTACCAGTGTCCACAGTGAGCAGAACTTTCATAGTTATCAAGGAAACTCCCCACAGATTTATCTCCTTCCTCATTCAGACCTTCTCTAGCCATGTCTCCAGTATCCCACATGTCACCAGTCATGGCATGTGGTCCTAGTCTCAGCTCACAGTTATAAAGCCAGCAGATACCTGATCAGTTCTGACAGATCCCTCCCTCAGCAGCCATCCTGCCATGTGAGCCAGCCACCTGCAAACACCATCTCCCCAAAGTCAGGACTTAGCCCTTGGGAATCTGAAGCGACCAGCCTCTCTGCCTCTGCTCCCATCTACATGCTAGTCTGCTACCTGGTCACCACCACCTCTCCCCACCCTTGTTTCCTTTCCACTTTGGACATGCTCCCACCCAGCTGGAAGCTCCCTCTGCCAGCCTGACCTGCTCCCTCTTTCCCTGCTCCCCGTGACATTCCTGTCCTACTGGTGACCTCTGTTCCTTGAGGTGAACTCCAGTGTCTTTAGCTGCTCTAGCTTAATGGCCCCAGTAGTCACAGAGCCACTTGTAGCTTCTCTGGCTACAGCCATGGGGCCAGTTCCCAGAGGCCAGCCTTAGCCAGCTGCAGCTACTAGCCGCAGGAGGGATGGCAATGCCAGGGCTGAGCGTGCTTGAACCTTGCAACGGCAGCACTAGGGACTCTAAATCCTCAGCCCTGGCCCTAGGCAGCTGCAGACTCTGGAGTTAGGCACTTCCCTCCTCTAGGCCATGGCTTTAAATACCTGAGATTCCCATCACCTGCAGCAGAGGCTACCAATTCCCACGCCCCCCACAGCCAGCACCTAGTCATGCAGAAAGTGCAGCCTGAGTGATTTTGGAGGCTGGGGTGGCAGGAGGTTCCCGTCCCTGAGCAGCAGCCCTGCAACAAGCTCACGTGCTTCCCAGTTGGGACATTAGCCGTTACTGACAAGGTTTGTCTGTGTTCTTTTTTTGTATCTCATTGTTAGGTGTCAGGAGTATGAACTGTTCAACAGGTTCCATTAGTTGGTTAATAAGATGTTTATGAAGTAAATCACTGGCTTTAAAATAAGATCCAATCTGGAGCATATGAACTATTGACCCCTGGACTCCATCTCTGAGAGGGGACTTGTTTACCATCAGGACACAGGCTCAAACCAGTCCAAACCGGTTTTTCCCGCCAAAACCAGCCCTCAGCGTTCCATCTCCTCAGCACTTTTCCCGCCACAGAAGTGATATAAGGACGTGCTCAGCACCTGCGCGGGGCCACCCCCCCCCCAGCGACGGCCCGTCCACGGTCGGGTCTTCCCAGTGCTCCCGAGCCGGAGAGTGATGAGCCCCCTCTGTCCCGCCGTGAGACTGAGGAACAGGAGGCCTGTCACCCCCATTCCTGCCGTCCTGCATCCCTGGTGTCCAGCCTCCCATGGAGCCCCCCGGGGAGTGAGAGACCCGGGAGGGGGGCACTGGGGCTGGGCAGGAAAGTGACTCTGCCCCGGGGAACCTGGGAGAAGCCTCAGAGCTGCCTCAGCCCCAGTGGAGCTGCAGCAGGATCTGCCCCCGGCACCGCTGGGATTTGGGGGGCAGAGACTGGGGCCTGGTGGGGGGGGATCCCCTGTGGTGTGGGGGGAGTTGGGGGGTGTCAGGCAGGGAGGGGAGAAGCTGGAGTTGTAGGGGGGGGAAGGTCAGTGGGACGCGGGGGGGGGGTTGAATTGTCTCTGGGCAGCCAGGAAATTCCCGGGGGGGGAGTGGCGGGCGGGCGAAGGGGGGAGGGGGGTTAATTGGATCCTGTCCCTGTTTGTGCCACTTGCCTCTCACCCCTGATACAAATTCTCTCTAGTTCTGCCCCTTTTCTCTCTCACTATCTCACATGGGCTATAAAATCTGGGGTGATTTTCCCCCTTTCCCCTCCAATGATCAGCTCTCCCGTCTCCCCCGATTTCCCCGGTTCTCCCCATGAGTCTCAAATATCAGTTTAAAATCTTCTCTAGTGAGGGGCATTTTCCCACCCATTTTATCTGCAGTGATTTGTCCTTGTTCAGGTGGGAAATTGTTGCCCTGAGTCATTCCCCAGCACATGGCTGCCCCTGGAGTGGGGGTGGGATGGCTCAGTGGTTGGAGCACTGGCCTGCTAAACCCAGGGCTGGGAGCTGATTCCTGGGGGGGGGCATTTGGGGATTTAGTTGGGGATTGGTCCTGCTTTGAGCAGGGGGTTGGACTAGACACCTCCTGAGGTCCCTTCCAACCCTGATCTTCTAGGAGATGCCGGGTCTCTGCCAGGGCAGGGAAGGGAGGCGCACGTGTCCCCCATGGGGACTGCTCAGACCCCCCTTTCCCAATCCCAGTTGTTGCCCCCTAACTACCAACACAGTTACCCCCAACCATCAGTTGCCAGTCACCTGCCCGTCCCCCACTGCTGCCCCTTTCCCTCATCCAGGGACCTTCCAGCTCCCCCTCCCTTGCCCTTTTAATCAGCTCCTTAAAGGGCTCCCTGCTGCCCATGGGAATGGTGGGGGTGGGGGGAACCATTACTTTGTGTTTATGTATTGGACAGTCGTATAAAATCCAGTCCAACAGTCCCCCTTTTCCACTAGTACGTTAACAGCAATATAAAATCCCCTCAGAACTTGGTGTTTTTCTCTCATGTTATCAAATACGCAGTTTGTGACACATTTTATTTGCAAATCTCAAAGGTTCATATAAAATACCCTAAACATTTGCCCCACTGCTCTCTAGTTGTCTATTTCTAACTGAATATGCCCTGAGATTTCCCCCGGTCTCTCTAATTATAAAATACTAAGAAAATCTCAGATTTACATATTTTCTCAGATTCTTGAACCTGGATATAAAATGTTTGCAAATGTTGCCTATTTCCTCTTTATTCATTTATCAGATATTCATGTGAAACAATCAGATTTTCCCTCCTATCAACAACTGATATAAAATCCCTATGATTTTCCACTTGCCTCTCTATAATTTGCAAAATGGATCCAAAATCTCTGATTGGGAACTCTTTCATTTCTGAACGTTGCTCTCAAAGCTCAGATATTTAATACACATCAAAGCCAGAGGCCTCCCCCTCTTTGGGGATCAGTGGTTCCCAACCGGTAAGAGAAGAGTTGGCTGGACCCTTTTCTTTTCTCCAGCTGGCACGGGATGAGGAGGTCACTCTGAGTGCAGTGTGAGTTGAGAAGTATCCCAAACCCCATGGCAAATGGCTTCTGTGACGGGTTGCTTCCCACAGTGCTAAAATGCAGCCACCTCTGGGGTGGATCCAGGGTGGCCATTATTTGCTAGTGACAGGCCATGGAAATTTCTTATCTATTTTGTCCCTCTAGGCCTTCCATTCTCCTGTTCAAGAGACATCCCCCAGGGCTCCCTCTGCCTGTGTGACTGGCCAGCAGGGGGCGGTGGTCACTTTCTATCCACTTCTCAGGCACTGTGAGGTAACAGTGTTGCTGGGTGGGGGTGGGGCTGTGGGGGGAGATAGCAGCTGAAGGGGGATTGTGGTGGGGGAGGCCTCTGGGTGGCTGGGCAGGGGGTACCCTAGTGAGGTTGGTGGGTTCTGGAGATTTGGGGTTTCAGGGGGTGGCTGTGATGTGCCCAGCCCTGAGGCTGTGGGTCCTGGAGGTGGGTATCGCTGGGGGCCTGTTGGCTGCAGAACAGCTGGGGTGGGCGTCTCTTGGGAAGGCGGGACAGGGGGTTAGAGGGAGCCTGGTGCTGTGCCAGGGGCTCTGTCTGGGCTTCCCCCGCAGACTCCTGGGATCGCTGCCATGCCCAGTGCACAGAGTGTGTGTGGGAGAATCCCCGGTGCTAGGCCAGGGGGTGCCCCTGTAAAGCATCAGGGGATCCCGCAGGGGGGAGGAGGGGGTGCCAGGCAAAGGGCAGGGCAGATCCTGCTGGAGGGCGGGGGGGCGGTCTTTGGCAGGCAGTGAGGGACTGAGTTCCCAGTGGGGGTCCCTTTTGGGGGGTCTCTGGCTGTTGTGGTCTCTTGGTGGGGGTAACCCTTTGGGATTCCCAACCTGGCAATGAAGATCTGGTGGGGGTTCTCTGGCCGGTGGGGCTCTGAGGGGTATCTGAGGTCCCTGGCTACGGACTCTGGGGGCTGGGTCCCAGGGAATATCTGGGGTGGGGGCTGGCTGGGGCTCTGGGGGCTGCTCCTGACCTCTCTTCTTCTACCTGATTAGCTTATGCCAGAATCCTGGCTCCAAGCACTGCCTGACATTCCCCAGCCAGGCCCAGTCACTGTGATAACTTTCTAGCCACTTATCAGACACTGTGAGGTGAAATCACAGATTTTTGCTCTTCTCCCCTCTTGAAAACTGCAGGAACTTCCAGTTCCATTGTCCTAGATTGTCCGGTCCATTGTCCAGTCCTTGTCCTGGATGTGGGGGATGAGGGAGGTGGGAAGGGGGTCAGCACTGCCACACAGTGGTCTCTTCCACAGCGTTCTGGACTCATTCTTTCTGAACTCTGGTTTATTGAGACCATTGTTAATCCAGAGTCACTGTATGGAAAGACAAGGAGTGACTCCGGATGGACAGTGGGGCAAATGAGATCAGCAATTCTCCCTGTGAGGAGGGGCTCTCATTAGCTGCTCTCCCCAGAGAGCTAAAGGAGGGAAGCTGCTCAAACGCTCTGTCCCTCTCTGCTCAGGTTACTGGGGTTCAGCTTCCTGGGTCAGACGCTGCAGCCTCCATTTTGATCTGGGAGACCAGGCTTAGCAGCTGCTGCTCCCCCAGCGGGGTTCTGTGCTGGGAAGTGACCTTAATTAAAGCTGCTTCTCTGCCTGGCCCAGGGGATGACTTTCTCCAGCTGGTCCTAGCCCCCTAGGGCAGCCCTGGGCCCTGTTAATACTAAATTCTGATCCAGAGTCTCCAGGTAACTGACAGACCTCAGGGAAAGTGCTGGGGTCTGGCAAGAAAGTGACTCTGCACAAACAGCCCCTCCTCATTTCTCCTCCCAGTAGCAATTGCCAGGAGAAAATCCAGCCATAGGAGAGCAAAGCCCCCAGGAATGGGACTTTCCCAGACAGAGGGGCAGGGAGAGAGGACAGGGGAAGGAGAGACTGAAAGGGGCAGTGGGAGAAATGACACATGTATTGCTGCATCCCTGGGCAGAACCACTTTCCAGTGAACAACACAAGGTCAGACAGAGGAAAAGCCAGTTCCTGACTCCATATTCCCCCTGCTGGGGTGTAGCTGCTGTGGGGTCAGTGTCCGAGGGAATCCCCCACAGTGACTCATTTGGTTCTGCTCTTTTCTAGCCTTGTGTTCGGAGACAAAGGGCAGGTCTGTGCTACCACTGGATCGGCAGGTAGCGCTCTCCCATCAACGCCAGTACTCCACTGCCTCAAGGGGCGAGTGCGGAGTCGATGGGTTAGCAGCAGCAGTTGGATGCTGCAGTAAGTCGATCTAAGTAAGCCGACTTCAGCTACGCTGTTCTCATAGCTGAAGTTGTGTATCTTAGATCAATCTCCACCTCCAGTGTAGACCAGGGTTTTGTTACGGGGTGGGGGGAGGGAGAAGGGAGGTTAAAAATGTGCCTGTGGGCTTAGCCTGGCAGGAGGCGCCAGGTCTACACTGTAATAAAGAGATCGAGCATGTTCCCAGGATGGCAGAATCTAGGATGTCTGTCATGATGTGAAATTAACTGAGGCCTGTTCTGTAACCCCCACAACTGCCCTTCTCACCCTGCCAGGCTGCAGAATGACGTCCAAGTTTCAGTCAAGCTCATCCCATCCTCCCATGGGACATAGAAGAGAGATGGCTGCAAAGGAGTCAGTCCAGGTAGTGATTATCAAGGGGTTGCTGGTGGGTTCCTGCAGGAGGAGAGGGACAGCAAATACACCAGAGATGGGAAGGTTTGCGCAGTCTGGTTTGGAGGTTGGAGCGGGGCAGGAAATGCACAGGGTGGGGAAAGGGAGGAAGGACAGATTGTGGCAAACATGCTTGGAGTTGTTTAATAAATGGCCTAGACTCTAGGAGCAGACCCATGAGATGAGGAGGTTGAAATGCCCTCAATTCTGGAACAGAAAATAACCCACCTACATGGGGCTGGGAAAACTGACCAGACTCCCGGTGCTGGACCCTGACCCGACTAACCACTGGCTGCTGAGAGATATGAAGGGGGCACCCACCAGTCAGACTTAGGGGAGATTCCCCTCCCTTCATATCCAACTCCTCACAATGAGGAGGTGTTGGGCTTCCTACCAGGGAGCTCTCCCTGGACCCTGCTAGAGGCTCCATCTCCTGTATCAGTCGGTGGCTAGTAGGTGTGTGATGGATCTGCTGGGAGAGACAAGGGGCTCTCTCTTCATCCCCTCACCCTGGTGTTTCCAGGATCCTCTGAGCGGGTGTGGGGTGGGACTCTGACTGTCACCCACCAGAGCTTCCATTTCATTGAAAGTGTGAGTGGTGCAGCAGGTCCTGAGAGTTGGACTCTTGCTCTTTCAGGGGCCGGTGACCTTCGAGGAGGTGGCTGTGTATTTCACCAGGGGAGAAGGGGCTCTGCTGGACCCCGCTCAGAGAGCCCTCTACTGGGATGTCATGCAGGAGAACTATGAGACTGTGACCTCGCTGGGTAAGGGTTTCTGTCCCCTCGGTTCTTGGAAGGGGAAAAGAAGAGATAAGGTTCACACCAGCCCCACAATGCCACCTCTACTCTGTCCTGTTTCTGCATCACCCCAATATGCCAGTGACACACACACACTACCAGAGACCCTCCCCTGCTGCAGAACACTTTGGGAACAGCGCACAGGAGCCGTATCGCACAGTGTCAAATAGCTCCTGTTTGCTCAAGTGAAACTGAGGGTTAGGTCCAGCATAACGTTAGAACATAAGAATGTCCGCACTGGGTCACAGCAAAGGTCCATCTAGCCCAGTATCCTGTCCACTGGCAGTGGCCAACTCCAGGTGCCCTGGAGTGAGTCAACCCAACAGGCAATCACCAAGTGATCTCTCTTCTGCCGTCCATCACCCCCCTCTGACAAACAGAGGCTAAGGACACCATTCCTTACCCATCCTGGCTAATAGCTATTAATGGAGTTAATCTCCATGAATTTATCCAGTTCTCTTTTAAAGCCTGTTATATTCCTAGCCCTCACAACCTCCTCAGGCAAGGAGTCCCACAGGTTGAGTGTGCGTTGTGTGAAGAAGGTTTCTTCTAAACCTGCTTCCTATTCATTTCATTTGGTGATTCCTAGTCCTTGTGTTATGAGGAGTAAATAACACTTCCTTATTCACTTTCTCCATGCCAGTCATGATTTTATAGACCTCTCTCATATCCCCCCTTTGTCTCTCTTCCAAGCTGAAAAGTACCTGTCTTTTTAATCTCACCCCATACAGAAGTTGTTCCATACCCCTAATCATTTTTTTTGTCCTTTTCTGAACCTTTTCCAATTCCAATATATCTTCTTTGAGATGAGGAGACCACATCTGCACGCAGTATTCAAGATGTGGGTGTACTATGGATTTATAGAGAGGCAATGAGATATTTTCTGTCTTATTATCTATCCCTTTCTTAATGATTCCCAACTTTTTGTTTGCTTTTTGACAGCCACTGCACGTTGAGTGGATGTTTTCAGAGAACTATCCACAGTGACGCCAAAATCTCTCGAGTGGAAACAGATAATTTAGGGGTACGTCTTCACTACCGGCCGTATCAGTGGGTAGCAATCGATTTCTCGGGGATTGATATATCGTGTCTCATCTAGACGCGATATATCGATCCCAGAATGCGCTCCTGTCGACTCCGGAACTCCACCAATGCGAACGGCGGTAGCGGAGTCGACATGGGGAGGCACGGACGTCGATCCCGCGCCGTGAGGACGGTAAGTAATTCGATCGAAGGTACTTTGACTTCAGCTACGCTATTTACATAGCTGAAGTTGCGTATCTTAGATCGATTTCCCCCCCCCCAGTGTAGACCAGCCTTAGACCCCATAATTTTATATGTATAGTTGAGATTGTTTTCCAATGGGCTGCAATATGTGCTATCCTGATATCTAGTGCTGCTGAGCTCCTGCAAGCAGTAATATCCCTGCCCTTCCTGTTCCCTTTCTCCACTGAACCCCACCAGCCCATGCTTCCTGTTCCCAGCTTCCCCAGGACTCTCTCACTGTCTCTGGACCTGTCCATCAACAGGAAGCAGTGCCAGGGAGACTTGCCCTCTCTCTGGAGACTTCGATTTCTGGGACGTGGATTTAGTTTTTCAGTGTTTTTGGAACCGCTTTCAAACTGAGTGTCTGTGACATTAACTACAGTACAATCTGGACTGTTGTACAGCTGTGTCCCCTCAGTTCTCCAGGCTGGGGTGTCTTTTACAGTACTTTACTGTGAGAAAAGCCACTGCGGGGCAGTTAACACACAGTATCCAGCATGTAACTCACTCCCAACCACACAGTATTGAGTGCTGCTAATCAGTGACTCACAAATTGCAGTACACCACCGGAGAACCCCAGATAATTCTCTGGTCCCAGACTTCCCCCAGAAATGTGCATCTTGCCCTGTCCAGCACACTACTGAACAACGCAAGCTCATATGAAGTCTGTCATTTCATCAGTGGAAAATGACATGCACCAGCCTTGTTATCCCAAATGGAGTTTCCAACACACTTTTATTGTCCTGTCTAACCAGTGTGTTTGGATTAAGCAAGACTGTTTAAATCTATTTCTTTTTTGTAGTTAAGTGCTTATGGGTAATGAGGCATTAAAGTCAGAATTGTTTACAAAAGAAATGCAAGATAAAACACAAATTAATGTTTAACTTGAGAAGCTAAAACGAATTCAAAGCAAATGTTTCTCTCACCATATTCTGAGACAGGATGGCTTTCCTTTCAGCCAAGACTCCCCCTAACCCGCCCCTGCCGCCCAAGTTTAGTTCTTCATGAGTTTTCATGAGCAGAGGGAAAGGGGAGAGAGAGAGAGTCCCAGCATTTTCCTCACCTCTTTTTATAACTCAGTCCTTTGTACTAGAAACAACTTCAGTTCTCAGCTGAGTCATGGTGACAGGCTGTCTGTTGGAGATTTGAGCTTCCAGTGAATGTACGGGCTGGTCTACACTGGGGGAGGGGGGGGGATCGATCTAAGATACGCAACTTAAGCTACGTAAATAGCGTAGCTGAAGTCGAAGTACCTTAGATCGAATTACCTACCATCCTCACGGTGCGGGATCAACGTCCGCGGCTCCCCGTGTCGACTCCGCTACAGCCATTTGCATTGGTAGAGTTCCGGAGTCGACAGGAGCGCATTCTGGGATCAATATATCGCGTCTAGATGAGACGCGATATATCAATCCCCGAGAAATCGATTGCTACCCGCCGATACGGCCGGTAGTGAAGACGTACCCTAAATGTCTTCACACCTTTCCCCTCCAGAGACTGGCTATTTGACCAGCTGTTTGCCTTGCTGTCTCTGAGGAACTGCTCTGTGGGTGTTCCCCAGAACTGTAACTTTTTCAGTAATATCATACAGTAAAATCTCATAACTTTACATACAGTGTTGCTACACATATTTTAACAGAAGGATAATATTCAGTAGATTATGTGTTTTCAAATGATACTTCACAAGCTATACTATGTACCAAATTGGTCATAATTTTCTTGAAGAGTCAACATAGGGGTACAGACTGACACAGTATCTGTGCGTGTTCCCAGCAGATATGTGGGTATTTCAATCCCTCATAAGCAGAATTATTTGCATCTTCAAGGTCCTGGGGAGCTGGTCCTGGGAATTCACTGGTTTACAAAGTGTGACACTGTATGGAATTGAGGCACTTTATATTATTAATACCAATGTGATACAATTGCAATCAGTCGTGCTAGATATGCCATGTAAGGTGTCAGTGAAAATGTTATGATTTGCCAAGTATGATAATTTTGTTTCTATGTTTGTATCACCTTTGTATTGTGAGTTATAGACATATAGGGTATATCTGTATTTCCAGACTTGTGCAGCGTTTCTGGGTGACACCTCCAGACATATTGGCATCAGCACTGCCTAGCCTGTTTGATGGCCCATTCAGGGTCATCATCTGTACAAAGAGCCCATGGAAAGGATCGAGGGCAGGGGTGGGCAAGCCTTTTGGGCCAAGGGCCACATCGGGGTTGCAAAACTGTATGGAGGGCCAGGCAAGGAAGGCTCCCCAAACAGCTTGGCCCTCCCCCCTCTGAATTCCTGCCCCGACTGTCCCCCTCAGAATCTCCGACCCATCCAACCCCCCAGCTCCTTGTCCCCTGACCTCCCCCTCCTGAGACCACCCACCCTAACTGCCCTCCCAGGACCCCACTCCCTACCCAGCCCCCCATGCTCCCTGTCCCCTGAATGCCCCAATCCCTGTCCAGACCCCCGGGACTCCCACACCTATCCAACCCTCATGTTCCCTGACACCCCCACCCCCAAAACCTCAGCCCCATCCAACCGCCCCCTGTGCCCTGACTGCTCCCTGGGACTCCCTGCCCCTTATCCAAACCCCCGGCCCTCTTACCTTGCTGCTCAGAACAGCATGTCTGGCAGCCGCATGGACCCAGACACGCTGCCCCACAGGAGCGTGCGCCCCCAAGCACTACCTGCACAATGGCATGGCTGCAGGGAAGGGGGGACAGGAAGACGGGGAGCTAGCCTCCCCGGCCAGGAGCTCAGGGGCTGGGCAGGACCGTCCGGCGGGCCGGATGTGGCCCCTGGGCCGTAGTTTGCCCTCCCGTGATCTTTCCTGTGTACTGAGAACTCCAAGGCTTTTCTATGCCATGTGCTGTGAACTTGTGTTTGGGACACAGGAAGAACAGGCCACATGGCAAAATGAATGTAAAGGGCAGCTGCATCATCTCCATTTTATCTTCAATCCCCCTTCCTACCTCTGGAGCAACTTCTCTACAAACTGAACCCTGGAACAAAGGACTGAATGACCCATCCAAACTGTGGATGTGTTCCAGACGGACTTTCAAGCCAGCAACTCACCAATACTGCTAAGAAACCAATCTATAGATTTTTGGAATGTATCTGACTGCTTTCCCATTTAACAACTCCCTTTTTCTTTCTTTCTTTCTGTCTTTCTTTTATAATAAACCTTTAATTTTGATGCTAAAGGTGTAACAATGTTGGTTCTTTTGGTACCCAACTGAGAGTGCCAGTTCAGGACAAATTGCTTCAAGTGGGGCGGTTACAGCCCAAGGCTGGGGTTTTTCCACCTCTAAGGCAAACCAGCCAGACAGAGAGGACTTTGGTTTTACCTCACTGGCTAATCACAAGTCACACAAGCAATTCCCTTAGACACTCCAGTTTCCCAGTATCACCACCAGTGCCACTTGCTATGGGAACAAATGGTTATGAAAACCAATACCCCAATAAAAGAAAAAGGTTCTCCCGATCCCAAAGGACCAAGCCCCAGATAAAGGTCAATATACAAATCAGATCTTGCCCACAAATCGTGCTGTTACCAATTCTTTAGAATCTGACACCTAAAGGTTTATTCATAAAAGGAAAAAGAGCTAGAATTGTTTAAATTGAATAAATTCCATACAGTAATGGCAAAGTTCTTAGTTCATCAAGCAGGCTAGGCAGAGCTGATACCAACTTGTCTGGGTTGTCACCAGAAGCATAGCATAAGTTTGCAATACAGACAGTATAGAGACAATATTCATAACTTCAACTACAAAAACGATACACACATACAGACAGCATAATCATAACCAGCAAACCAGAACCTTGTCCTAGACACCTCAAACGCCAGAAGCACAGTTGGTGACTGGTCGGTGAGTTTAACTGCAGTATTAACCACCAGTTTTGGGAGCATCTGCTCTCCCTTTTTCAGCCTGCCCTAACTTTGGCATTTTCAGTGAGGGCTGCCCCAGGCACACCAGGTCCCACTAAGCACTGAAGTTAAATTGATAGAATTTTTCATGACCAAGTCTTATGAAATCAACTGAACTCCTTTGTTTTCTTTCATCTGAGCAGGGTTTCCAGCTTTCCAACCTGATGTGATCTCCCAGCTGGCACAACGGGAAGAGCCATGGATTCCAGACCTCCAGGGTTCAGAGGAAAAACAGATCCTTAGAGCTCCCCGTACAGGTGAGGAAACATTAAACCACCTCAGAATCTGTAAGTGCCTGAAGGAAACATGTGGGTTGCCCTACAAAGCCCTTGGGAGGTCTCTCGGTTCATTATTGTCCCTAGCAGGGGTTGGATTCTCCAGGTAAATATAGTTCATGGCTTCCTGTAGATCCTAGCAGACACCAGGGAATAGCTTCCTCCCTTCTCCCTGTGAGTTTGGATGGGATGTGAAGGCTGAATTCATCCCTCTCCTATTTAGGGGAAGAGTTTGGGGGAGTTCAGTGCCTGATTTTTATTTGACCTCCCTCCAGCACTTGTTTGTGTTTGGCCTTCTCCTTTCCATCCCTGTTTGAGGTTTCTGTCTCTGTCACCCCAGGTGATGCAATGGTAGGTGAGAATGAGGAGCAGAATTCTCATCAGGAAAATGTTGAGCAAGTGGATAAACACAGAGAATTATCACAAAGATCAAAAAGGACCAGGAGTCATGAGCTGGGAAAATCCTGTGAGATTCAGCATGGACCAGAAAGAGAACAGGGAAGCCAACCAGGGGAGAAAATTGGTAAATGTATTTCCTGTCCAGGAACTCAGAAGGACCTTAAGGAAACCACAACACAGCAAGAAATCCTCAGGGGAAAGAGAAAAAATACATGCACTGAGTGTGGGAAAAGCTTACGTGATTATTCAGCCCTTATCAGTCATCAGAGAATCCACACAGGGAAACGGCTCTATGAATGCAGGTTTCAGAGTAGCAGCCGTGTTAGTCTGTATCCGCAAAAAGAACAGGAGTACTTGTGGCACCTTAAAGACTAACAAATTTATTTTAGCATGAGCTTTCGTGAGCTATAGCTCACTTCTTCGGCTCACGAAAGCTCATGCTAAAATAAATTTGTTAGTCTTTAAGGTGCCACAAGTACTCCTGTTCTTTCTATGAATGCAGTGAGTGTGGGAAAAACTTCACTTGCAGATCACACCTTATTGGGCATCAGAGAATCCACACAGGGGAGAGGCCCTATGAATGCCATTAGTGTGGGAAAAACTTCACTCGCAGATCAAGCCTTTCTGAACATCAGAGAATCCACACAGGGGAGCGGCTCTATGAATGCCGTGAGTGTGGGAAAAACTTCACTCACGCATCATCCATTATTAGGCATCGGAGAGTCCACAAAGGGGAGAGGCCCTTTGAATGCAGTGAGTGTGGAAAAAGCTTTACTTAAAGATCAGGTCTTTTTCGGCATCAGAGAATCCACACAAGGGAGAGACCCTAACACTGCACTAAGTGTGGGAAAACCTTCTCTTGGCACTCAGACCATGTTAGGCATCAGAGAATCTGCAGGGGAGCTCAACACCATAAAAACCTCTAGGGTTACCATTATTTTTTGTTCTTTAATACTTTTCCTGATTCCTACATAGTAACTTTTAAAGCTGTTTGACTGCTTGCAGCACCGTTATCCCAGTTTGTCCAGTTGATTGGCCCATTTTTGCCTTTTGCAGTTCTCCCTGTTGTGAGGTGGACAAATAGGTCTCTAATTCGAGTGTGCTCTTCCTATCGGGAACCAGGGAGCATCACACTAATACCATTCCTCCTTTTTCAGAGTTATCATTAGAATGTGATGTTATTAATATGACCTGGGACTGTATAGATCAGTGGTGTCCAATAGAAATTCGATGCTAGCCACATTGCTAGCCACACTTGTGGTTTTGAATTTTTCTTATTAGCCATATTATAAAAAAGCCCCATCTATTGGCTACAGTTCAATAGCCTATTAGCCACATGTGGCTAGTGGCGAATGTATTGGACACCACTGGTTTAGGTCACTGTTTTAACTAAGGTCCTGTAGTGGCACCAAATCTTGTATAAAGTGGTTCAAATAAGATGTCTAAGACAGGTTCTGATTTGCTGGTTATGTTTATGCTGTCTCTATGCATGTATCATTTCTGTATTTAAAGTTATCAGTATTTTCTCTAGACTGTCTGTATTTCAAGCTTGTGCTATGCTTCTGGGTGACACCCCAGACAATTTGTCAGCAGCACTGCCTTGCCTCCTTGATGGCCATTAAGGACCATCAGCTACACAACTGACCCATAGAGAGATGGCAGATACCCCTTGTGCAGGGACATGCCTATGGATAGAACGCTGAGGTTTCTCCAGGCCATGTGCTGGATAGCTTGTTTTTGGAACAAAGAAAGCAGAGGCCATATGGCAAGAGACTATAAAAGACTGCTGCATCTCCTCCATCTCATGTTCAATCCTGCTTCTTGCCCGTGGAGGAGCTTTGCTACAAACTGAAGCTCTGAACAAAGGACTGACTGACCCATCCCAGCTGTGGATGGACTCCAGGGACTTGATTTGAACCTGCAGTTTATTCCATCACTGCTACAAGCCTGAACCAAGAAGTTTGCGGTTACTGTATGTAATTGATTCCGTTTAATCAATTCTAGCTCTCATCTACATATATATATATATATATATATATATTTCTTTTTATGAATAAACCTTTAGATTTTAGATTCTAAAGGATTGGCAACAGCGGGATTTGTGCATAGTATCTGATTTGTATATTGAGCTGGGTTTGGGGCTTGGTCCTTTTGGATCAGGAGAACCTTTTTTCTTTTACTGGAGTGTTGGTTTTCATAACCATTCATCCCCATAACGGGTGGCACTGGTGATGATACTGGGAAGCTGGAGTGTCTAAGGAAATTACTTATGGTTAACCAGTGGGTTGAGACCAAAGTCGTCTCTATTTGGCTGGTTTGCTGCCATAATAATAAAGGAAACCCATCCTTGGGCTGTGACTGCCCCGTTCTAAGCAATTTGTCCTGAATTGATACTCTCAGTTGTGTCCCGCCAAAGGCAGCATCGTTACAGAGAGTCACCAATGATACAGATTGTATCATTGCCAGTTGTTCTCATGTTGCTGTGGGTTGTGCTGAAGAACAGTTATATTGGGAACTTTTCAAATTGTATTTAAATGAAGAGGAGCAGGGGTGGGGGAAAAGAAGTGTCATTTCATCCTCTCTGACACTGGAAGGAGATGGGCTGACTCAGATTCCCTCCTTACTCATCATTGCAGAACTGTTACCTTTTTTCTGAGATGTGCAGAGTTTATCTTTATCACATTCTATCCTTCCAGTTCTGAGAGTGTCATGTGATAGAGTTCTCAGCTGTCTGTGTTTGGAGTTAATGTTTTGACTTCTTTAATCCTATACCAGAGTCCCTCTGACTGGAGATGAAAGTGTAAAAGACCTGGAAGGGGAATTCAAATAGATCCCAAATACAGTGTGATCATTTGGAGTTTACATCCTAGGTTCCATCTATTGGTAAAGCCACTTCTGGCCAGGTGGCTGTTTTTCCCCCCATTATGGGGATGCTGGGATACTAAAAATGTTGCATATAACATAACTGACTATTGAGACAGTGCTGAGCGAAGTATGTTTGAATGGATCAGAGGAGAATATGATGGGAGAATCTCGTGTCCTGATTCTGAATAATTGGATGTAACCTGCTCTGGAATTTCACTTGACACTTTCATTGTCATGAATTCTCTCTCTCTGTCATGTGGGTCTCAATCTTTCGTGAAGGTGGTTTCTTCACCCAATTGGATATTAGTTCAGTTTGATGGGCTGTAGCTCAGGTTTATTGGAGAATTTAAGACAAAGGACCATTTGTGAAAATCGTCATTTTTCACTTCAGCTTTGCTTTTCCCCATCCCTCCATGATGATATGGAGAAAAATCAAGTGCAGTTATGTCAACAGGAGAGAACTCTCCAATTTACTGGACATGCTAACAAACAAACAGCGGTGATTTTAAATCTCCACCCGGGAATGGTGAACAGTAGCAGAACCCCAACTAATTGAAGGAAGTGCATATGATCACAGTGTAGCTCAATTGTTGAAGTCAATATTGTCTGATGATCTGGGGAGAGAATTCCACGGTAAGTGGTTTTGAACTAGGCAAAATGTCCAGGTATTTGGTTTCCAAAGCATTTATAACCCAGGCTCTACAGAAGATCTCTCCTAGCTAATGCTGTGGTATGGGAGATACTGCCCTTCATGACACAGATGTTGAGGAAATGAAGTTGGGGGGTTGTTGAATTTATCTTTTGTAGGTGCTAAAAATGCATATAAAATTAAATCAGTGTTGAAAATCTAATAGCTATTTTTGGTAATAGAAACTTCAGCTCTGGTAACTAACAGAGATTCTGATCCAGCCCTCTATCCAGTCCCGTGACTGGAACTGTGCCACAAAATTAAAGAAAAGCTCGGCATGTTTCGGGAAGCCATTCCTCACTAACACTGAGATTTTGAGAGGTTTTGTAAAGGATTCTGCTTCAGAGAAGTGTAAATTTACCCTATCCAAGGCCAAAGATTTGGAACAAACTGGTGTTTCATAGAATCATAGAATGTCAGGGTTGGAAGAGACCTCAGGAGGTCATCGAGTCCAACCCCCTGCTCAAAGCAGGACAAATCCCCAGACAGATTTTTGCTCCAGATTCCCTAAATGGCCCCCTCAAGGATTGAGCTGACAACCCTGGGTTTAGCAGGCCAATGCTCAAACCACTGAGCTCTCCCTCCCCGAAAGACTGCACCCCTACTTCTTAGTTTCCACCCCAGTAAAGGAAGTTATGGTGACCAATGACCCAAGGAAAATTGTACATCTCCACTTCCTAGTTCAGTGTCACTGATGACAGTTCCAAAGGATTCCAGGGTTAGATTGAGAACAATCATCTTTCACCATTTGGATGGAAAGAGAGAGTGCTTCATAGGACATTCCTTTCCCATGGATCCCAAACTGGCTGCCTGATTGGGTAACAAGGACTTTCAGGCTGTAGAAATGATGGTAACCAATGAGGCAACAAATGTGTCAGGCTCCAATTTCAGACTTCGGGATACACACATGTTCAGTCCTGATTCTACGGTTCTGTCTGACACTATGCCTACACAATAAAGCTGATGTTGGTGCTGCTGAAACAATGTAGCTGCGCTGCTGTAGGACTGCTAATAAAGACGCTCTAAGCCAATGGGAGAGATCTCTCCTGTCTGACTTTATTATTCCAGCCCCCGCAAGCAGCGGCGGCTGTGTTGGCAGGAGAAACTCTCCTGCTGATGTAGCACTATCTACACAGGGGGTTAGGGCTGTGTAACTACGTTGCTCAGCTGTGTGGATTTTTCACACTGCTGAGCAATATAATTATTCCGATAAATGTCTTTAGTGTAGACCTGACCTTAGTTTTCTCTTGTGTGTTGTGCATTTAAATCACTTCTCTACTCCTCCTACTTTGAAAGATTTAAAGTGTGACAAGAGAGGTATTTGTCCTCATGATGCAAACATTCCCACATAGGAGGGCCCTTCCACCAGCACACATGGCAGAAGATCCTGAGCTATATGAACTCACAAAAGTGGTTGGGACCTACGCTGGGACAAACCACATGTTGAGCCATAGTTCAGTTGTTGGCAATGGGGATTAGAAGAAAACCAACATATATGACAAGAATTTTTGTTCTTTGAATATGTTATTGTTACCAATTAAAATGAAATTATAGGTGAAGTTGTTGGTTTAAGAGCAAGAGACTACTTGAGTGATGATCTGAATTATTTTGGAAATAATTCAGGAGATGATGACTAATCTTGAAACGTTAATTTGATTTAACTATTCCCTGTAATTTAAGGCGTTCTGATAGAAAACCTCCCTCCAAAGATTGGGGTGGTAGAATGTGTGTGAGAATGAGTGTATAAGAGAATATTGACTTTAATTTTTTGTATTTCAAATAAAACTTATTTTGCTTAGCTTTAAAGTCAATTTCTATTAAAAGGAAAACTACTCAAGGAGACAAGTTGTATAACTTTTTACCCATTTAGACTGTAAGCGTCACTGACTTCCCCACTTCTCTAATTTGCAAAGGAAAGGCATGAGATCTGTCATAGGATGTGTCCAGCAGGTAGGAAAGTTGCAATTGTCAACCATCAATATCAAGGAAAAGGCTGATTACTCCGTTTCCTTTCATGTCAAAAAGCCAGCTAGAGGCTGGTCTACACCGAAAAGCTACGTTGACATGGCCACATCTCTCAGGGATGTGAAATCCATGCCACTGAGAGTAGTTGTTAATGTGAGCTAAGCCCCGGGGTAGACAGTGTTAGGTTGTCAGAAGAATACTTCCCATGTTGGAAGTGTAGACACAGCCTTAGACAGGTGGATCCCCTCTGGGAAGCGAGTCATGACATCAATTCCAATTTTGACCCATCTCCCTGTATGTAAGAAAGCTGCTAGTGTGGAGGGCTGAGCTAGCTGTCCGATCGCCTGGTTCCTCAACTGTAGCTACAGCCCTTAGTGTCCATCAGTCCAAAGACAGAGAAATGGAGAGTTCCAACCATTGTCCTTTTAGTGTTGTCGGAGAAAAATATAGTTCTCACTCTCTGGCTGGGTGCAGCAAAGTCAGATACTTTATTTCTCAAGCAATTTCATAGAGGGAGAGAGTGCACTAGAACACGGTTTCCCCTCCTAGGCAGGTTTCTCTACAGTTAAATTCCAACAGCATTTATACCTTTTGTTACAGACACTAATAAGCAACAGCTGCATTTTGTTTATACATAGGTCATCTTGACATCTTATTTTTCTCACTTCTATTTAGACACTAGTCTACATTCCTCATTATCGACACAAGGTCGCAACAACTTCTCACACAGTTCTTTCCCATTCGGCTCACACAATCCTCACTTCTACAAATCTCGCGTTATTAGGGTTACAGCTAGCCTGACTCTTGCTAACAGAGACTGTCATGCATTGAAATCCCCTTCAAATCCCTGTCAGTTCTTGCTCTACTTCCACATCTCCCCCCTTTTGGACTTCTAGTACAACAAATATTCTCAAACCTCTGTTTGCATTAAGCCATGGATTTCAGATTCTGCACCAGATGTTTCAACTCTAGGGGTTTTAATTGGATGTGATTAGCCTGGACATAAAAGGTATTACTGTTATCACGTCCTTTACAACAACAACAACAACATAATCCTAAACTAAATAACAACAATACAAGCAGTAACATTCTCACAGTAATATGATGGGGTGGTTGTACAGTTTTAGTCACAAAGCACAATACATCATACTTACTACATAAAGCAGACCCTCTATAAGCTGTATGAAAGGCATTCTTTTCAACTTGATATATATTTTGAAGCATGTGAATTTGCCCTTGTACTTCAGAGATTCTTTGAACCTCTGGTAACAATGAAAACAAATCTTGAAACCATTCAGGTACTAAACTAGTCCAATTAAAGGGTATCTGGAACCTAAGGGCTACTTGTAAAATGCTATCTGCAGGCCAGTAAATAATATGATTGCCTGCAGCAAGTGGTGAGATTAAAATGTATATCTCGCAACATGGTGATTTTAACATACACACAGCTATCATCATTAGCTTGAAAAAGTAGGTGTCCTGTCAGGGTAGTTCCTTGTTCCCTACCCTCCCAGCAAACGTTATCATGAACAGTGACAACTTCCCCTGGTTTCACTTTACGTATACACTGAAGCTGGGGGAGTTCTAACAGCCAAAATGTCCATTGACTCCCTAACCCCACCAAATGTCGAGTGTTATTCCAGGAGCGCTAACAGCAAATCGGCTAGGCATACCAGGTGGTCTAATCGCCCAGCAGCTACATCAAACCCCTGTGTGGCTGGCAGGAATGAACACAAACACTCCCTGGTATCTGACGAGATGTTTAGTTTTACCCTTGGTAAATGACAAGGTTAAAGGGAAATATGGTGGTGCCAAATATAAAGAATGAAACACGAAACACCTGGCAATTTGCTGCCCAGGCCTATCTCAGCAAGCAAGGCATTCTGTTTACCCAGCTTTCTCTTAGCTGGTCACTATTTGCTAGGCCTCTGGTCCTTTGACCATATTCTGGAAAAGAGCTGGCACAATCCATAGACCAGGTTGTTATATAAAATGCACATGGATTTTAACCCTTCACATACAGTAATGGCAAAGTTCTTGGTTCAGGCTTGTAGCAGTAATGGAATAAACTGCAGGTTCAAATCAAGTCTCTGGAGAACATCCACAGCTGGGATGGGTCATTCAGTCCTTTGTAGAGAGCTTCAGTTTGTAGCAAAGTCCCTCCAGAGGTATGAAGCAAGACTGAAAATAAGATGGAGATGAGGCAACAGCCTTTTATAGCCTCTTGCCATGTGGTCTTTGCTTTCTTTGTCCCAAGGACACTCTATCCAGCATGTGGCACAGAAAAACCTTAGAGTTCGTCCATAGGCAGGTCCCTGCAGACCTTGCTGAGTAACAAGGTGTATCTGCCTTCTCTCAATGGGGCGATTGTATAGCTGATGGTCCTTAATGGGCCATTAACCAGGCCAGGCAGAACTGACACCAACTTGTCTGGCTGGGGTGTTCCCCAGAAGCAGAGCACAAGTTTGAAATACAGGCAGCATAGAGCCAATATTCATAACATCAACTACAAAAATGATAGACATCTAGAGATAGCATCATTATAATCAGCCAATCAGAACCTCTCCATAGACCTCTTACACGACACCTTTCTACAATATTGGCTGCAAATATAGAACAGCGGTCGCAACGGTGATCTATATAGTTACAGATTATGTCAATAATGTCACAGGAGGTGACATGGCATCAGTGAGACTGATATTGGAATACTGCCTCCAGATTTGATGTCCTCATTTGAACAAGATGTTGTGAAATTGGAGCTGGGGCAGCAAAGAGCCAATGTTCTGAGGGCTGGAGAAAAATGCCTTCTAGTGAGCTATTGAAAGAGCTCAACCTGTTTAGCTTATCAAAAGAAGATTGAACGGTGACTTCATTGAAGTGTTGAAGTGCCTTAATGGACAGAAAAGATTGGGTATTAAAGGGCTCTTTAATCTAGCAGAGAAAGGCCTAACAAGACCCAATGGCTGGAAGGTGAAAAGAAACAAATTCATATTACAACTAAGGCACAAGTAGTCAACAGCGAGGATGATTCATCACAGGAACAAGCTACCAAGGAAAGTGGTGGATTCGCCATCTCCTGATGTCATTTAATGAAGACTAGATGCCTTTCTGGAATGTGTTTGCCCCAAAAGTAGCTCTTGTGTCCTACAGGAGGCCTGTGATATGCAGGGGGTCAGATTAGATGCTCTAATGGTCTCTTCTGGTCATAAAGATGACTAATTTCTGAAAAACCGAGTGTAGCACTGGGAGCAGCGTCTGATGTTTCCCTGTCTAGCCAGCTTGCTGCCTAGAACGAACGCTCCTTGAGTGGGGTGATCCCCAGGGAGTAGCTCAAACCTCCAAAGTGCCTGACCAAGGGCAGGACATTAGCCCAGAAAGGGAGGGGTGTGGTAGTGACATCACAAAGGCCTTTTGCAGGACCTCAGACTATTGGTCCAAGGTGGTGGGGAGGTGGTGACCTCACAGAGAGATGCTGACATCAGCCAGGCAGGACAGGGGCAAGGGGCCAGGGAAACCTCAGAGACCCCTGTGGCTTTGCTTCAGCAAGTCTCCTTCACCAGGTCTCTCTCTGAGGACTGAGGGAGTATTCGGGCTCACGGACGTGAGCGCCAGGAGGAACCTCTTTTGAGTTTTCTCCTTCCCTTTCAGTGATTTTACTAGAAAACAGCCGTCCCTGTTTAGAAGGTAAGAGCCTCCTGGAGGTTTGAAACCTGTTCAGTCTGATCTATCTGGTGACAGTTGAATTCTAGGCATGGAAAACAAGAGCTTAAGGAGGCAGAATTTTATTGCGCACCTGGGATTTTGTCCCTTAGAATCACTGGGGACATTGGGGTTTGTTCTATGTGTTTCCCCTTTTCCTCCCTCCATCCCTCCCTCCTGTCTCTTGCTTCTTTTGTCCTTTCTCCTGTTCCCCTCACAACACCAGGAGGAGTGTGTGTGTGTGTTGCGGGTGAGTGCTCTGCAGCTCCCACTGTGGGAGGTCCACCCAAAAATGTGGGGCTGAAATAGTGCTTGGGCAGTGATCCCCATCAGTGACCTGGGCCATCCTTTGGGCTCTCTGGTGAGAACCCTCAGCCTCCCGTCCTCAGTCTCTACCCTGATTGGCTGAGCAGGGGGTTATTGACAGGGAGGAGACTCAGGTCCCTGTTGGTCTCTTTTAAGACCAAGGAAATAAGTCAGAACCAGTTCTATGTTTGATTAATTTTGCTGCTGCTCTGCATTAATGGTCTCTGAGCAGTTCATGATTCTCTCTAACATTGCAGTTCTCCTCAAATACTTGGTGAATAATTCCTGTGCACTGTTGTTGGTCTGGAGCTCATCTGAGAGCACTTTACTCAGGTCATTCAATGTCTGAAATTCAAGATCCGATGGTTAGTTTGAAAATCAGGGCTCTTGGGTCCTATTCCCAACTCTGCCACTGACTGGGTGTGTGACCTAAGACAAGTCAATTCTCCTTTCTCAGCCTTAGCTTCTCCCTCTTTCAAGTAGGGATAAAAATGATCCTCTCCTACCTATCTCATGGTGGGTGAAGGATGGGGATCCATTGGAGAGTGTCACTAGGAGCAGTGCATAATATGAGGTGTCCTATCACATTTACTCAGAGCAGATTATGACATAATAGAATAGCTGAAATAGTCTATTTGATTTGTTTTTTTTATTTTGAAATTGTTAAGAGCAGCAACGACTTAGCTCAGACTGAAGCATCTTATCTAATGTTTGAGATCGAAGTGTCTCCTCTTTGTGTGCGATGAGACAATTTAACACACTGTGACAAACAGGAGATGCTTTTGTTTTGCAACAAAATATTTTTGCAAAGAACTTTTATCCCACTTGTTATGATTTCGAGAAACAAACTGGTTTAGTCTGAATGGGATTTTTTGACAGAAACGGTTTGAATGAAATTTCCCCACCATCTCGATTCCTGGGCTCTATCCCTGCCTCTGGAGTTTTTTTGTCTGTTAGAACAGGAGTTGGAACTGGTGGCTTCTCTTTCTGGCTCTGCCACTGCCTTGCTGTGTAGGCCCTTGGGTAGGTCATTTCCCTTCTCTGGAGCTCAGGCTCCTCCCCATCTGCCCAGTGGGAACAGGGACAGTTCTTGAGCTCTGGACAGTCGTGAGCCTGAGTGAGATAAGGGGCGTTAAAGCCCTCTGTGAAGGAGAAAGGGGAGTTTCACGGTGTTTAGCACCAAGGAATTCTAAAGTTTGCTAAAATGTCTAGTCTGCGGAAACAAGAAATGGTCGGGGCCAAACTTTTTAACCACCGCCTTTCTTAAAGCCCATTCAGGGATGTGAGTCCCTGTCTCTTAGGTACCTGGGGTTCTTTGCCAGCAGGAGAGAAGAGGTTCCTGCCTCCATTTTTGTGGCCTTAACAAACAAGGTGTTGTGCCCCAGTTCTCGTCTGAGATCCCTGAAAAAGAACATCTTCTCATCCATGAACAAGACAGGACCTATCTTTGAAAGGGGAACAAAGAGACCCCCTGGGACTTGCAGACTAGCCAGACTCACTTCCATAGCTGGAGAGATACTGGAATACATTCTTAAACAATCAGTTTGTCAGCAGCACGTACAGGATAATTTGGTTCTTAGGACGAGTGAGCATGGATTTGTCAAGAACAAATCATCCCAAACCCAGCCTCTTTCCTTCTTTGGCAGGGTTCCGGGCCTAGTGGAGGTGGGTGAACAGTAGATGGGATCTATCTCTGGGTTACTAAAGCTTTTGACACAGTCCCACAGGACATTCTCACAAGCAAACAAGGGAAATGTGGTCCATCTGCAATCAGTGTCATGTGGGTGCAGAGCTGGTTGAAAGCCCAGACTCCAGGGGCCCTTCTCCAGGTTTGGCTGTCCGACAGAGAGGGGGCACCTAGTGGGTCCAGCAGGGATCAGTCCGGGGTCCGGTACTAGTCAATAGTTTCATGAATGATTTGGAAGATGGAGTGGAGAGCAGCTTCTAAAATGTGCAACTGACACCAAGCACTTTGGAGCTCAGGACTGGAATTCAAAACACCCGTAACAAATTGGAGACTTGGTCTTCCTGAGCCAAACCCCATGGCTGGGCCCCTCTCTTTAGACTGGGCTGACGTGAAACCCCAGAGCCAGACACTCCTCCTGGGCAGCGCGCTCCGACCTGGAATGGTCAGATGCTGCTTAGCGCTGTCAGAGCAGCTGTGGCTGGGGGATTCTCCCAGCACTTTCCACTAGCAGGAAGGTACGAAATCCCCATTTGCCTGCTGGGGACAGAGCCCTAGAGGGGGGAGCAACTTGCCCAGAGTCCCCCAGGAAAAGGAAAACAACCAGCAGTGGAACCAATAGGAAACCCAGCAATGGAACCCAGGAGTCCTGGGGGGGTGCTAGGGTGACCAGATGTCCCAATTTTGGGGTCTTTTTCTTATCTAGGATCCTATTACCCCCCACTCCCTGTCCTTTCACACTTGCTGTCTGGTCACCCTAGGGTGTGCACATGTGTGGGTCCCAGCTGCTCCCTGCCCTCCTCATTGAAGCAGGTGTGCAGGGTTACTGCCCTGGGAACTGCAGGGCACCAGTGGCTATGGGGCTGGCTGCAGGTAGGGGCTGGCTGTGGGCAGGGCAGGGAGTGCGGGGCTGGCCGCAGGCAGGGGCTGGCTGCGGGCAGGGCAAGGGGTGCGGGGCTGGCTGTAGGCAGGGCAGGGAGGTGCAGCAGGGGTTGGCTGGAGCCGGGGCGTGCGGGGCTGGCTGGAGACAGGGGCTGACGGCAGGCAGGGCAGGGGGTGCGGGGCTGGCTGGACGCAGGGGCTGGCAAAGGGCCGGGCATGGGGTGCAGGGCTGGCTGGAGGCAGGGCAGGGGGTGCAGGGCTGGCTGCAGGCAGGGCAGGGGGGTGCAGCAGGGGTTGGCTGGAGCCGGGGCGTGCGGGGCTGGCTGGAGACAAGGGCTGGCTGCAGGGAGGGCAGGGGGTGGAGGTCTCGCTGAAAATGTCCTGAGAGGTATTTTAAGGTGAAGATAACACCATGGTTACCAGTTGACTGGCACATCCTGGGTTAAAGAAAGGAAGGGACCTGGAGTTAATAGTCTGAAGTATTTGTGTTACCAGCCCTGTCGCTATCTGACCCCCCTTCAGTGCGGAGCAGGTGTGTACGGTGCTGTGTGAAGCGCACAGACCCCTGCAGAGCAGGGGCAGCTGTTTCCATGGCAGAGAGCCTGGCACTTAGGAGACTTTCTTGACTTGCTGTTTTGAAGCAATTCAGTCAAATAACAGTGGAGCTACAATGTCCGGTCCAAAATTTCAGCCTCCCTGGTGCAAAAACACTATTTTAGGATCTAAACAGGAGGCTTCCAGCGCTAGGACACCTGACCAGAGAGCTCTGTGGGGGCGTAACAGCTGCTGACTCTGAGGATCCTGGACTAAATCCATTTGCAGGTGGAGGCGTTTTGATTTATGTGATCGATAATGAGGAAGGCGAAGATTTAATCACGGGTATTTTTAGTAAATGTCATGGACAGATCACGGGCAAAAACCAAAAGCTCATTGCCCATGACCCGGCCATGACTTATACCATAAATACCCCTCATTGAATCTTGGGGAGGGAGGCCCAGGGGGTCTGTGGCACCAGCTGTGGGCACAGGGAGTCCGGGGGGCCTGTGGCACCACGTACTGGGGGAGAAGCCCCAGGGACCCACTGCCCCTCCAGATGCTGCCAGGTGAGGGGAGCCCCAGAGGCCAGCCCTGCTCTGGCCACCGCGGGACAGGTGCCAGGAGCCACAGAGCTGTGGCTGCACCTGCCACCCTTGGAACCACTGCTCAAGCTGGCCCCAGGCCAGCTGCTGGGGCAGCCACGGAGTCAGCCACAGTGGCCACTGCAGAAGTCACAGAATCTATGACTTTTGCAGCCTCCGTGACACAGAGGGATCCCTAATAAAGAGACAAACCCCTCCCTGCTGGGACTGCAGTTCCTGGAAGGAAAGAGAAGAGAGGAGAGTGAGAGAGTCCCTGTCAGCTCTCTCCCTGCCTCCCCCCTTGTATTCTGTAACCCCATTTCACTGGGTTCCCTGTGCTGGTGCCATGGGGGTGACACTAGAGTTCTGGGGATTTGGGGGAGGGGAAGGGGGCTCTTCACTTCTCAGCATTTCACACAAATTTGTCTTTGGGCTGAAATTTCTCCTGTTAGGCCTCTCAGTCAGAGCTGTACCCACCCTGTTTGCGGGGGGGGGGAGGGAGGGGAGATGTAAATTGCAGAGCAGGCAGAGAAGTCGCCCATAAAGGGTCATATTGATCTGGTGACTGGTTCTGACGGGGTCACACGTCCTCTGACACAGGCTCATGTGCAGAACATGGGAGCTCTGGCTTGTCCTGAATGCTGCAGAGTGAGAGTTCCTGGAAAGGGCAGGGGAGAGGGAGCAAGAGTAGAAAGGCAGAGACACTGGAGACGAGGAATTGGGGGGAGAAGGAGAGAACAGAGAGACAATAAATCAGCCTGCACAACTCGTAAAGCGGCGAGGGCCACATTCCTCCAAAGAAAACAGCTGAGGGCCGAAACCTCCCAGCCCTGCGGAAACAAACCCTCCTTCCCCAGCGCCGCCCAGCCCTGCGGAAACAAACCCTCCTTCCCCAGCGCCGCCCCACCAAAACAGCTGTGGGCCAAAAAGGAAGGTTGGGGTGGGGAGCTGATGCTTTATTTTAAATCAACCAGGGGCTCCCAGCTAAAGAGGTGGCTGGGAGCCCTCAGGGTCAAATTAAAGGGCTCGGGGCTCCGGCGGCTGGGGGAACCCAGCAGGGCCGGCTCTAGGTTTTTTGCTGCCCAAAGCAAAAAAAATTGTGGCTGTCCCCCTTCCCAGCCCTGGGCTCACCCCGTACCCTCCTGCTGCCCCAGCCCTGGGTCACTGGTAACTCGCTCCCAGGGCGGGTCATTCAGCAGGAATTTTGGATGTGCACAGAACACAGACAGGTCTGGTTCCCATATGGTTACAGAGCTGCAGTAAAGTGGAACAATTTTCAGCTTGTGTGATTGGAGGATATCTGGGTGCATATTATAAGACTGTCCTCCATAAATGAGGAAAAGTTGAGGTGCCTTTATTATTCTTTTGTTCCACTCTTTCTTTCTATGGGCAATTTGCCAATGCAATATCACTGTCTTCCTTTTAAACAAACAAAAAGGCAATGGCTGTTGAAAGTAGCAATTCCAGTCCTAATAAGCATTTCTTGCTCAATTTTATCCTACTTTTTCTACAGCAAGTTACAGTGGATCAGTATATTTGATTTGGGAGAAATGAAGTAACAGCTGCCCAAACCGAGCTTGAGCACTCCTGAATTTTGAGGTGTTCAAATCTGGAAAGCAGGTGCTGGGGGGGGGCTCCATTGGGGAGCACGGCAGCAACTGTCTGGAGCTGCACGGAGCCAGACACGCTGGTCTGAGTGGCACAGTAAGCGGGGTTTGGAGAAGGGGTAGGGGGTTCCGGGGGGGGGCAGTCAAGGGACAAGGAGCAGGGGGGGTTGGATGGGGCAGAGGTTCGGAGCGGCAGTCAGGGGACAGGCAGCAATAGGATAGGCATGGGAATCCAGGAGGTTTATCAGGGGACAGGTAGGGGGTGGGGTCTCAGGAGGGGGCAGTTGGGGACAAGGAGAAGGGAGGCTTAGATGGGGCAAGGGTCTCGGGAGGGGGTAATCAGGGGACAAGGACCAGTGGTGCTTAGATAGGGGGTGTGGGTCCTGGGGGGCAATTGGGGCAGGGGTCTGGGGAGGGGGCAATCAGCGGCCAGGGGCTGGAATTCAAAGGGCTCTGGGCTGCTGGCAGCCACGGGGAGACCTGAGCCCTCTGACTCCTGGCCGTGGCTGGGATTTAAAGGGCTCTGGGCTCCCTGCGGCTGCCGGCAGCCCAGAGCCCTCTGATTCCCGGCCGCGGCTGGGATTTAAAAGGCTCTGGGCTCCCTGTGGCTGCCGGCTGCGCAGAGCCCTCTGATTCCTGGCCACAGCTGGAATTTAAAGAGCCCTGGGCTCCCAGCCACAGCGGGCAGCGCAGAGCCCTTTGAATCCCGGGCCCCGCTGAGATTTAAAAGGCTCTGGGCTCCTTGCTCCTGCAGGCAGCCCAGAGTCCTTTGATTCCCTGCCGCGGCTGGGATTCAAAGGGCTCTGGACTGCTCGCAGAGCGCCGGGGGACGGGGGGGGAGGAAGATTTAGAATCTCCCGACGGGCCACACAGTGAGGCTCCGCGCACCGCATGTTGTGCAGGCCTGTGATAGAGGTATATAAAATCATGAGTGATGTTGACAAAGTAGATAAGGAAAAGTTATTTACTTACTCCCATAATACAAGAACTAGGGGCTACCAAATGAAATTAATAGGCAGCAGGTTTAAAACAAATAAAAGGAAGTTTTTCTTCACACAGTGCACAGTCAACTTGTGGAACTCCTTGCCTGAAGAGGTTGTGAAGGCTAGGACTATAACAGGGTTTAAAAGAAAACTGGATAAATTCATGGAAGTTTAGTCCATTAATGGCTATTAGCCAGGATGGGTAAGGAATGGTGTCCCTAGCCTCTGTTTGTCAGAGAGTGGAGATGGATGGCAGGAGAGAGATCACTTGATCATTGTCCGTTAGGTTCACTCCCTGGGCTGCTTCTGCTCTACAACTATAATTGTCTTTTTACACCAAAATCACTAACTTGAGCACCCAATTCCATGTACAGTCCTAGTGGATGTAAGGCACAGGTAACTTTTGCCCCAGTGTAGCTTGTTAGCATCACCCCTCTCTCCCGCACCTGGAGCTGATGAAATTCCTGGCTGGAGGGACACACGCTCCTACAAGTCAAAAGGAAAGGAGCTGATAGAAAAGATCACAGGACTGACCCCAAAGAAGGGTGAGCTGCAAAAGGCAGAAGCAGGCAACTCATCCGGCAGAGCTGAGAGACCACAGTGAAGATGGTGCAAAGTTCACTATATTGGAATTAGCAAATGTGATTTTTTTTAAAACAAATCTTTGGGAAGCCCTAATAAAGGCATTTCTTACAGTTCTCTCCCATTTGGATTTTCTGATCTCTAATAGGGAATGACATCTGATTGAAGCTTTTCCCAAATGCAGAGCATGTGTAGGGTCTCTCTCCACTGTGGATTCTACGATATCTAACAAAGTCTGAGTGCTCAGTGAAACTTTACCCGCACTCAGGGCATGTGTAGGGGATCTCATGTGTGGATTCTCTGATGTGTAATAAGGTTTGAGCGCTGATGGAAGCTTTTCCCGCACTCACAGCATGTGTAGGGCATCTCCCCGGTGTGGATTTTCTGATGTGTGATAAGGGAAGAGCGGTGACTGAAGCTTTTCCCGCACTCAGAGCATGTGTAGGGTGTCTCCCCAGTGTGGATTCTCTGATGTGTGATAAAGGCAGAGTGGTGACTGAAGTTTTTCCCGCACTCAGAGCATGTGTAGGGCTTCTCTCCTGTGTGGATTCTCTGATGTGTGATAAGGATTGAGCACTGACTGAAGCTTTTACCGCACTCGGAACATGTGTAGGGCTTCTCCCCTGTGTGGACTCTCTGATGCGTGATAAGGTGTGAGCGCCGATTGAAGCTTTTTCCGCACTCAGCGCATGTGTAGGGCTTCTCCCCTGTGTGGATTCTCTGATGCGTGATAAGGTGTGAGCGCCGATTGAAGCTTTTTCCACACTCAGCGCATGTGTAGGGCTTCTCCCCTGTGTGGATTGTCTGATGTGTGATAAGGTTTGTGCGCAGACTGAAGCTTTTTCCGCACTCAGCGCATGTGTAGGGCGTCTCTCCTGTGTGGATTCTCTGATGTGTGATAAGGTATGAGCGCCGATTGAAGCTTTTCCCGCACTCAGAGCACGTGTAGGGCATCTCCCCAGTGTGGGTTCTCTGATGTCTGATAAGGGAATAGCGACGACTGAAGCTTTTCCCGCACTCAGAGCACGTGTAGGGCATCTCCCCAGTGTGGGTTCTCTGATGTGTGATAAGGCAAGAGCGATGACTGAAGCTTTTCCCGCACTCAGAGCATGTGTAGGGCATCTCCCCAGTGTGGATTCTCTGATGTGTGATAAGGTATGAGCGCCGATTGAAGCTTTTCCCGCACTCAGAGCACGTGTAGGGCATCTCGCCAGTGTGGGTTCTCTGATGTGTGATAAGGGAATAGCGACGACTGAAGCTTTTCCCGCACTCAGAGCACGTGTAGGGCACCTCCCCAGTGTGGGTTCTCTGATGTGTGATAAGGGAAGAGCGATGACTGAAGCTTTTCCCACACTGAGAGCACGTGTAGGGCGTCTCTCCTGTGTGGATTCTCTGATGTGTGATAAGGTTAGAGCGCTGACTGAAGCTTTCCCCGCACTCGTGGCATGTGTAGTGTGTCTCTTCCAAGTTGATTCTCTCATGTGTAATAAGGTCTGAGATGCTACTGAAGTTCTCCTCTGGCCTCTGCTGAGTCTCAGAGGTTTTTACTTTTTCTCGGAGTGCACAACTCCTGGAAACATTCCCTTTCGGTCTTCCTGATAATGTCTCATGTGGTTCTCCTTGCTCAGCATCTTCCTGCTGGGGTTTCTGCTCCTCATTCTCACGCACCATCCTATCACCTGATGGGAGACAGAGAATCCAGGCATAGGTCACTCCCTGTGCCTGAGAGAAAGGAAATCTCAGAGACAGGAATTTAAAAAGGGATGAACAAACCAAAATATGTGCAGGAGAGATCAAACCTATCAGGAGCTGATTTTCCCCAGAGGAGAGAGGAAGGGATCAGTTTTGGTCTGCATTTCACCAGAACATGCAGGGGAAAGTGGGATCAGGTAGGGATCTGCTGACAGTTGTTAGGATAGGTGGGAAGCCATGAGTGACATCTGCCTAATTATTCCACATCTGCAGGGAACAATCCTGAACTTGGAGAGCTCACAGGGTCTTTGTAGGGCATCCCAAATGTTTCCTGTATTCACGGACAGTTTTTGACTTGCTTTATCCAAGTCCTCACCTCTGCAGGCAGCTCTCGGGAGCACTTCTTTCTCAGAACCCTGGAGGTCCGGGACCCACGGCTCTTCCCCTGGTTCCAGCTCTGAGACCACATCAGGTTTGGAATTTAGAAACCCTATGCCAGGCAAAGAAAACCAGGAAGGTCAGTGGAATTTGTGGGATACTTGTCACAAAGAATAGTCCATGGTTTTAAGCTCAGATCATTTTTAAGCAGTAACATCCCAAGACCAGCTTCCTTGGCTCCAAGTGGCAGGAGAATTATTATTAATCATATGCATAACCTGAGTGCCTAAGGACCAACTAACCGTGTGTCTCCGTTGTGCTAGGCACAGTACAAATGCAGAATAGTAGATGGCCCATGCTCTGAAGAATTTACAGTCTAAATACACAAGACAGACACAGCATGGGGGAAGGGGTAGAACCCTCTGTTAGAATGGCGATATTCAGGCCTGCCTGCAAAGCCTATATTTTAAGAACTTAGGTGTATTTTTATCACTTAGCTAGTTACAGGAGTGTGAAAACAAAGAATCAAAATCACAGTCTGCCTGTGTCTGGGCCTTCTCTCACTAGGATAGTCTGAGGCCTTGTTCTTAGGCTAAGGCCTTTGGCTAAGCAGCAGGGGCAGCCATAAGCTGGGAAGTGAAGAGTCACATCCTCACATCCCAAACCAGTCACACTGAAATAAGGTGCTATTGGGCTGTTAGGAAGACAATCCTGTCTGGAGCTTAAGATGGTTAAAGAAACCTTAATTTGATAGCATTGTGTCTAGGAAGAAATCACTTATCAATGGTTGTGGTTGTGAAACCCTCATTTCTGTATTGCTTTATCTTTATGGCCACCACTTCTACATTGTTAATCAGTCTGGTTCTCTAATTGTTTCTCTCTCCTGTATAATTAATGTTGCCAGGTGTAAGTTAATTAGGGTACTGGGTTATAATTGGTTAGAGCAGGAGCAGGCAACCTATGGCGGCACACGAGCTGATTTTCAGTGGCACTCACACTGCCCAGGTCCTGGCCACCGGTCCAGAAGGCTCTGCATTTTACATTTAATTGTAAATGAAGCTTCTTAAACATTTTAAAAACCTTACTGACTTTACATACAATAGTTTAATTATGTATTATAGACTTATAGAAAGAGACTTTCTAAAAACGTTAAAATGTATTATTGGCACATGCAATCTTAAATTAGAGAGTGAATAAATGAAGACTCAGGACACCACTTCTGAAAAGTGGCCGACGCCTGGGTAGAGAATTATGTCACAATATGTTAGAATTGGTTAGTTAAATTTCAGCACAATGATTGGTTAAGGTATAGCTGAGAATATTACTCTATAAATGGGGTCAAACAGGAGGGGGGAAGGAAACTGGAATTATAGAATATCAGGGTTGGAAGGGACCTCAGCAGGTCATCTAGTCCCACCCCTGCTCAAAGCAGGACCAATCCCCAACTAAATCATCCCAGCCAAGGCTTTGTCAAGCATGACCTTAAAAACCTCTAAGGAAGGAGATTCCACCACCTCCCTAGGGAACCCATCCCAGGGCTTCACCACCCTCCTAGTGAAATAGTGTTTCCTAATATCCAACCTAAAACTCCCCCATTGCAACTTGAAATCATTACTCTTTGTTCTGTCATCTGCTACCACTGAGAATAGTCTAGATCCATCCCCTTTGGAACTCCCCTTCAGCTAGCTGAAGGCTGCTATCAAATCCCCCCTCATTCTTCTCTTCTGCAGACTAAACAATCCCAGCTCCCTCACCCTCCCCTCAGAAGTCACATGTTCCAGTCTCCTAACCATTTTTGTTGCCCCCCGCTGGATGCTTTCCAATTTTTCCACATCCTTCTTACCGTGTTGGGCCCAAAACTGGACACAGTGCTCCAGATGAGGCCCCATGAATGTCGAATGTTGGTTAGGGGGAGAACGGGAACAGGGACACAGGCAAGGCTCTGCGGCATCAGAGCTGGGAAGGGAACAGACTGTATCGGCGTATAGAGATAAGCCCGACGGGTGTGAAGGGCTTCGGAATATGTCATCTTATAGGTGTAAAAATTGTACAGACTATACCAGCCTGTGACATCATCAACGAAGTGCCCGTTTGTGCCTGGGTAGGGGCCCTGCTCTGGGCGGGATGATGCAGCAAGGACTCAAGATCGGTGGCCAGGGTCTCTGTGCACAGAGATGGGGAGGTTATATGGGGAGGGCGTAATGAGTGGGAGAGGGAGGTCAAGAGTTAAAATAATAATATTTGGGGAAAAAAATGTATAATAAAGTGAAACTGAACAGAAATAAAACTGGAGTGGAGGCTCTACAGCAACAAGCTTTCGGTAGGGATTCGGGGTTAAAGTTCTGGGATCCCCCACAGCTCCAGATCCCCAAACCTCTCCTCCCTCCCACTGACCCACCCAGCCCACTTCCTGGGTGCCCTTCCCCCACACTGCCTTCCGCTTCTTCCCATTACTCTCAGCCAGCACCACCTCCCGGCACCTTGAGAACTTCTTGTATTTTCTCCTCGTCTCTCACAGCCTCCTACCTCCCTGCTGCTTCTTAGCTCTAACCCTGCACACACCCGCCCCATGTCCTGGCATATCTACTACCCCCCTTCTCCGTCCCTCCCACGGCTCGCTTATCCCTTCACCCATGGGATCCTGAACGGCAACATTACACGCTCTCCTAAAAGAGCTCATCTGACTGTCACACAAGCCATGCATGAGTCACACACCTATTTACTCAATTTAGAATTCTACAGGTAGCATATTTTCCTCTTAAAATGAGGAAAAGGCATGAAAGTTACAGTTATTAATATAGTTACCAATGTAGCCAATAAGGATACATTCAATGCAATTTTAAAATGTGTGACAGCACCAAAAAGGCACATGTCCAAAAATGATTCTAGTGGCTGAGAGATAAGGCAAAAAAGGGGGGCAAGGAAACTTGTCAAAACTTGTATGACGAATAAAGGTATAAAGTTATTACTACTCAGGTTCTTCAGAGACCCCATAGGTTCTAATAACCCAGGAGACAGGACTCCTTACCCAGCGAGGTCACCGTCTCATAGTTCTCCTGCATGACATCCCTGTAGAGGGCTCTCTGAACAGGGTCCAGCAGAGCCCCCTCTCCCCTGGTGAAATACACAGCCACCTCCTCGAAGGTCACCGGCCCCTGAAAGAGCAAGAGTCCAACACTCAGTACCTGCTGCCCCACTCACAGCCCCACTACTCACAGAACAGCAACACCAGGTAAATGGAAGCTCCGGGAGGCACATGTTAACAGAGTCCCACCTCACCTAGCTTAGAGCAGCCAGGCAGCATCAGAGGGTAGAAAGAGAGAATCTTTGTGTCTCCCAGCTGACAGACGCAGGCAGGGGCGTCACATTTATCACATACCTACTAGCCAGAGTTTGATATAGGAGATGGGGCTGGCTCTGGACCCTACTAATGGCTCCCTGGTAGGAAACACTCTCCAAATAAAATATAAGGAAGAAAAGGGAAGTCAGCAGTAAAGAATATTAGTTAGAACAGCGTGTGACGAGGCGGTTCTGGCGGGACCCAACTGAGAGTGCCAATTCAGGACCAATTGCTCAAACAGGGCAGTCACAGCCCAAGCCTGGGGTTTTTCCACCTCTAAGGCACCAAACCAGCCAGACAAGAAGGACTTCGGTTTCACCCCACTGGCTAACCACAAGTCACACAAGCAATTTCCTTAGACACTCCAGTGTCCCAGTATCACCACCAGTGCCACTCATCCTGGGGAAGAATGGTTATAAAAACCAACACCCCAGTAAAAGAAAAAGGTTCTCTCGATCCCAAAGAATCAAGTCCCAGACCCAGGTCAATATACACATCAGATCTTACTCACAAATCACGCTGTTGCTAATCCTTTAGAATCTAAAATCTAAAGGTTTATTCATAAAGGGAAAAAGGTAGAGATGAGAGCTAGAATTGGTTAGATGGAATCAGTTACATGCAGTAATGGCAAGGTTCTTAGTTTAGGCTTGTAGCAGTGATGGCATAAACTGCAGGTTCAAATCAAGTCTCTGGAGCACATCCCCAGCTGGGATGGGTCATCAGTCCTTTGTGCAGAGCTTCAGCTTGAGCAAAGTCCCTCCAGAGGTAAGAAGCAGGATTGAAGACCAGATGGAGATGAGGCATCAGCCTTATATAGGCTTTTCCAGGTGTAAGAACCTCTTTGTCCTTACTGTGGAAAATTACAGCAAAATGGAGTCTGGAGTCACATGGACAAGTCCCTGCACTTTGCTGACTTACAAGGCGTGTCTGCCTTCTCTCCATGGATCAATTGTGTAGCTGATGGTCCTTAATGGGCCATCAAGCAGGCTAGGCAGAGCTAACACCAACTTGTCTGGGATGTCACCCAGAAGCAGAGCACAAATACAAAATACAGACAGTATAAAGCCAATACTTATAACTTCAACTACAAAATGATACATACATATAGACAGCATAATCATAACCAGCAACCCATAACCTGGTCTTAGACACCTTAGATGACCCCCTTTAAATAAGATTTGGTGCCACTACAGGACCTTGGTTGCAAACCATGTTCTATATGGTCCCAGTTTATATCAATAACGTCACACCCCCAATGCAAAATTGATGCAGGAAGGGATGACAAAACATCACTGACTGCATCCCAAGAGCCCCCCATCCTTGGGTCTGTCTCACTACAGCTAGTGTTGGGCTACAGGCCGTACCAGCGTATAACAGAAATGGTTTATCAAAGTCATGTTCAATAACATGATTGAATCTCCTTACAAACTCACGGTAAAACTTGGTTTGAACAACAGTGGATTGGATCTGCTTTTTCCTAACAGAAGTCACTGGCTGATGGGGTGGGCTCTCTGTGCCAGCAGCTATTAGCAAGTCTTTCTTCTCCCTGCCAGCCAGGTAATTTGCATCAACACAAACACCAGCTTTTAACTTCTTAGCTGCTACCAATTCCAAGGCTGGACTCTGGCTTACAGAGATACCACACAACTCCAAAGGGTCTGAGGGTGAGAGCTGGCTTGCTCTCCCCTGCATCTTCAAGTATTCAGCCATAAAACTGTTCTGCTCTGAAACACCAGTAACTGAATCTGTCCTCAGACCCTGAAGCACAGACTGCTCACTCCCAGATTCAGCATGGAGACATTCCTGTTCCAACACCATCGTCTTCCCAACATGCTGGCCACACACAGCCACGTGGTTATAGGGCTGCTCAACTTTCTTAACAGCTTTTCCTCCCTCTGAGACCTTTTCAAAGCTGCCCACACTGGATCTCTCAAAAGGAAAGTCAGTGGATCCATTCGCAACAGAACATTTCTGGCTGTTAGGAACTAAAACTTTCTTGATTAAATCACTTTCACACCCTTCAGTTGCAGTAAACTGCTTGCACAGATTACCATGAGGATTCCCTTCCCTAGGAGCTTTTCTAAGCAGCAATTCACCCCTCTCAGAAATTCTGCTCTCACCCTCTTCACCTAGGGCTTGCTCTAAAGGAACACTTTCCTGAGCAACCAAAGACTCTTGCTGGGTCTTACTTACATTCAGAATCACCTCTGGCCCATCAGGCAGAGTCCTACACAATCCCCGTTCAGGCAAACTCATAGACTTTCTCGATAACAGGTTAGAAGCAATCTCCTTCCCTTGTCAAGGAACAAGTTTAGGAATCTTTTCCTTCTTGCTACAAGTCGCCAAATTGTCAGTAGGTAACACAATTAAATCACCTTCATGCTGTCCTTGTGCCCTGGCTGGTGTTGTGTATTTGGTTGTCATGGTTTTTGTTACTATGGCAACTGAGTTAGACTATTAGGGGATAGCTCAGCCGGTTTCAGCCGGCTGAGTGAGCTCTCTGTCTCTGTAAATAAAATGGTGGTTTTGTAGCTGTCTGCTCTCTGGCCTCAAGTGATTTCTTCCTAAACCGGCTGCCCCAAGGATATAACAAGTGGCGACGATGGATGGGATCCTGGTGCTGCTCCAGTAACAGAGGAAGTAGAAGTCAAGGTAAAGACGAAACAAAGAAAAATACTGCTTGTTTGCACTGACTGTGAAAGTGAAAGTAAAAATCATGGCTACTCTGACCAGGCCACTGGAACCTTTTGATGAGAATACAGAGCAGTGGCATGTGTATACTGAGCGTTTTGAGCTTTTTGGTATTGCAAATGACATTACAGAAGCGAAGAAGGTGCCAATATTCTTAAGTGTTGTAGGGGCTAAAACCTACTCCCTGCTACGCAGCTTACTACACCCTGTTAAGCCTGAGAATAATCTTACAGTGACATTGTGGAAATCCTGGGGTCCCATTTTTCCCCAAAACCACTGGTAATTGCTGAAAGATATAGGTTCCACAAAAGAGACCAAAAGGAAGATGAAACAGTTGTACAATTTGTAACAATTTTAAAAAAGCTAGCAGAACACTGTGAATTTAAAGAGATGTTAAATGATGCCCTGCGTGACAGGTTAGTGTGTGGCCTCTGCAGTGAAGCTATACGGAAGCGCCTACTGACAGAGGCTCAGCTTACATTACAGAAGGCTGTTGATATTGCTGTCTCCATGGAACTGGCTACAAGGGAGGCACAATACATCGGTGCATCCCCTAGGGTGCAAAAAGTGTCACAAGAACCAACCCACAAAACGGTGCAGAGTCAAGAATGTTACCGCTGTGGTAAGCCGGGTCACCAGGCATCAGAATGCTGGTGCAAGGACCTGGTGTGTCGACACTGTGGCAAAAAGGGACACATTGAGTGTGCCTGTAAACAAAAGAAAAAAAGGCCTGTGGTCTGTCCGACAAAAAGAGGAACCCTGCATACCCTAGAGCAGACCCAGGATGATCAAGGTGACACCTCCTCGCAAGAGGAAGTGCCACTGCATGTTTTGTCTTTGGCAGCGGGCTCACATGAATACTGGGTAACCCCCTTATTGGAGGGCAAACCTATACGCATGGAACTAGACACCGGTGCAGCTGTCTCGCTGGTCTCTGAGACTGTGTATAAGGAAAAGCTACAGCATCTTCCACTTAAGGCAACAAAAACTGTTCTGAAGACGTATACAGGAGAAGCTGTGCCCATGTTGGGCACTATTGATGTTAAGGTGGAGCTCAATGGACAGGCGGCTAAATTGCCACTGTTTGTGGTGAGAGGTAACTACCCAGCCTTAATGGGTAGGTCTTGGCTTGGGAAGATTCAGCTGAACTGGGCAGAAGTGCACCGGATGACTAAAGAAGAAACCAGTCTAACCCCTATACTAAGGAAACATGCTGCTGTGTTTGGAGATTATTTGGGAAGTATGAAGGGAATCACTGTGACATTGAACATTAAACCTGGCAGTCCACCAAAATATCTGAAAGCCCGAACTGTGCCATATGCCATCAGGCCAAAAGTTGAAGCAGACCTGGAGCGCCTGGTCACCAATGGAGTCCTAATACCAGTTACCCATAGCTCATGGGCCACTCCTATCGTTCCAATAGTGAAGAAAGATGGCTCTCTCCGGATTTGCGGTGATTTTAAAGTCACTGTCAACCCAGTGTTGTGTGCAGAGCAATACCCGCTTCCCCGCATCGATGACCTCTTCGCAGGCCTGGCTGGGGGACAAAAGTTCAGTAAGATTGATCTGAGTCAAGCATATTTAGAGATGCACGTCGATGAAAAGTCCCAAGAGCTGTTGACTATTGTGACTCATAAGGGGCTTTATCGATACTGTCGCCTACCCTTCGGAATCACATCGGCTCCCGCCCTGTTCCAGAGGGCTATGGACCAGATCTTGTGTGGCTTGTCAGGAGTTCAGTGCTATCTGGATGATATCCTGGTCACTGGAAGAAATGAAGAGGATCACTTAAAGAATTTAGAGGCTACCCTACAAAGACTGGAAGAGTATGGCCTACGAGTTCGCAAAGACAAGTGTGAATTCTTCAAGCCCTCGGTTGAATATTTGGGACACATCATTGATGCTGCGGGTCTTCATAAGGCCCCTGCAAAAGTTAAAGCTATTGTGGAGGCTCCCCCACCTCGAAATGTAAGCCAGCTGCACTCGTTTCTAGGACTCCTGAACTATTATGGAAAGTTCATCTCACAGTTAGCCACACTGCTAAAACCACTTCATGAGCTCCTTGGGCAGAACAAGGCCTGGAAGTGGACTGAAGCCTGTGATGTTGCATTTAACAAACTAAGGATGCATTGTTAAATTCTGAAGTTCTAACACACTTTGATCCATCCTTACCCCTGCAATTGGCCGGCGATGCTTCCCCTTATGGAGTGGGAGCAGTCGTGTCACACATTATGCCTTCGGGAGAAGAGAGACCTATTGCTTTTGCTTCACGCACTCTAAGCAAAGCAGAAACTAACTACGCCCAAATCGAACGTGAGGCATTAGGAATTGTTTTTGGAATTCGGAAGTTTCATCAGTACCTGTTTGGGCGAAAGTTTACTCTTCTCACAGACCATCGACTTCTGACGTCAATTTTTGGACCCTACACAGGCATTCCCCCATTAGCTGCTAGTCGTATGCAACGTTGGGCATTGTTACTTTCAGCGCACACATATGAAATCACATATCGGAAATCCACTCTGCACGGCAATGCAGATGGCCTCTCAAGGTTGCCTTTGCCGGTCAAACATCAAGATAGTGCCCAAAAGGAAATCTTCTACTTTGAACAGGTAGAGAATACACCCATCACTGCTACTCAGATAAAGAAGGCAACCCGCGTTGACCCAGTATTGTCCCAAGTTATGGACCTGGTGATGCATGGAAAATCTCGACAAACCTCTCCGGTCTCATCTGACCTTATTCCCTACATGTCCAGAAGGACGGAGTTATCGGTCCAATCTGTTTGTTTGTTGTAGGGGAGACGTGTCATTATTCCACCACCACTGAGATCACAGATGTTAGAACAGCTACATTCTGGTCACTGTGGAATAGTGCGCATGAAGGAAATTGCACGAAGCTATTTTTGGTGGCCTGGATTGGACAGAGCTATTGAAGAGAAGGCAAAAGCTTGTATGTCATGTCAGGGTGTGAGGAATGCACCCCAGTGGGCACCCCTACACCCATGGGACTGGCCTGAAAACCCATGGCAATGTATTCACGTTGACTTTGCTGGCCCCCTTGAAGGAAGCATGTTCTTGGTGGCAATAGATGCCCATTCTAAATGGCCAGAAGTCTCTATAATGCAGTCCACTACTGCAGAGAGTACTATCCAAAAACTACGAGGACTCTTTAGTTGTTTTGGTCTGCCAGAACAACATGTGAGCGACAACGGACCGCAGTTTGTCTCTCAGGAGTTTCAAAATTTTATGAAGGCAAATGGGATACACCACATCATGTCAGCACCATATCATCCGTCCACCAATGGATTAGCTGAAAGATTTGTGCAGACTATGAAAAACGCTTTGAAATCAGCAAGGGGACAACACTCCATTCAAAAGCGTCTGGATACCTTCTTACTTTCCTACCGAAACACACCTCATGCTACGACCCAGGCATCTCCGGCCTTTCTAATGATGGGACGACAGCTGCGCACTTGCTTTGATCGCTGAAACCTTCTGAACCCAGACAAACTGTGCAAAATCAGCAGCAATATCAAGTCATCAGACGGGCACCCAGAGCAAAAGATCGAACCTTTAGCCCGGGACAGCCAGTTTTGGCTCGGAATTATACTTCCAGAGCTAAATGGGTCCCGGCCACAGTCATCACTCAAACAGGACCTGTTTCCTACACAGTCCGGACTGCAGAGAATCTTACCTGGCGGCGACATGTAGATCAGCTGTTGCCAGGTCATTACAGTCCTCAGGACACATCTGCAGTTGAGGGGTCTGACTTCACCTCTTCTGGTGAGACACCGAATCACGAATCACCTATTCCTGACTGTTCTCATCCATTACTGCCGGCGGCTGAGATGCCCCTTTGCCCAGCACGAGCTGATACCACCTCCTCACCTGTTTGTGCTGCGGACCCTGAGCCCATGGTACTTTCGGGTGCAACAACACCAGAAGTTCGCCGTAATCCACCTAGAGACAGAAGGCCTCCTCATCGGCTGGATCTTTAGCTAGGGCGAACCCACGGTTATGGGGCAAAATAATCCCCAGGGTTTAGCCGGGAATGGAGGCAGTCTACCCTCCTTCTCTAGTTTAGTGTGTGTTTTATTTAGGGGATGTTCTTATTGGGGGGGGGAGGAATATGTTGTGTATTTGGCTGTCATGGTTTTTGTTACTATGGCAACTGAGTTAGACTATTAGGGGATAGCTCAGCCGGTTTCAGCCGGCTGAGTGAGCTCTCTGTCTCTGTAAATAAAATGGTGGTTTTGTAGCTGTCTGCTCTCTGGCCTCAAGTGATTTCTTCCTAAACCGGCTGCCACAAGGATATAACAGCTGGAGTATCACCCTGATCAGACAGAGCTGCTACACCCTTTTCCAACCACACATTAGCAACTGGCAAACTACAAGCACCAGAATTGTCTGGTCTCTGGGATCTTGCTATGACACTAACTGGATGCAACCTTGTTACAGTGCCATTCTCCCCAGCAGACACAAACTTAGGACCGTTCCCTTCCTGGGCTTTAGCTGTATTTACAACCAACTCCGAGACAACTGAATCACCCTCAACCATCACAGGCTGAAAGGCACCTTCTGTCTGCTCCACAGACACAGAAGAGCCTGAGACACATTCTCCTTCCCCAGACACACAGCTTGGGATCTCATCTCCCTTGTCCCAGCACACAGGGCTGTTCACAGACAACTGTTTGGAGACTGGGGTAACTTCCTCCATAGGCAAGTCAATACCCCTGACAGACACAGGCACATTCCCTCCACTGTCACATTTCTCCACACAGGACACAGGTAAGGCACAGGGCCACTCCTCTTCCACTATCCCTGTCTTCCCACACTGCTGACTAGACAAAGCCATCAGCTCACAAGGCTGCCTAGGCTCATCCAGACTTTTCCTACCAGGCACATTGCCACTCCCAACAGATAAGCTGCTGCTTTTTTCACTACACTGAGCTACTTCCAGCAAATCACAGTTACCCATTTCAGGTTCACTTTTACAAGCTGTACTAGCCAACAATCCATTACCCATTACAGATCTACCCTCTCCTTCCTCAGTTAGGGCTTTAACCTGACCATCTACTTTAACCTGCTCCTGAGAAACATTTTCCTCACCAATGAGATCTTTCTGCACTTGATCTAACTTCAGACTTCCTTCTGAGACATCAGACAGACATTCAGAAACTCCACTCACAGACACACTGCTTTTTGGCACAGACAAACCTTTGGAGCAACCCACCTCAGGCAAATCATTGCCCACAATAGACACAGGTTTAAGATCATTCCTCTCCTGTGACTGGCTACCTGGACTGAACAAAGCTTTAACGTTTTCCCCAATTAAAAGATCTTTAGGCAATAACTTCCTGACGCCAGCTATCACTTCATGCTGAGCCCCATTCCATTCAAGGTGGATTCTGGCTAAAGGCACACGGACAGTAAACTCACAGAGGATCACAACATTCACACTCTGATTTGGTAAATAATCTTCCTCTTTGACCAGATCTGCTTTAACAAGAGTGATATTAGAAGCCATAATTTGCCCTAAACAGCTTTTACCATTGACTTTTACACACTCTATGAATCTTCCATTACCACTCCCATACATAGCACTGGCACAATTTATGGGGCCACCCTCTACTGAACACACAGTAACAGCATTGACATAAAAGGTGGCATGGTTGGGGTACATTTGGTTACCCCCAGACAACTGCTCAGAGTTATACAACATACCAACATTGTTACAAACTGGACTTTCAAGAGGATACAATTTCTGCTGTTCTTCCCTTGCTTTTTTGACTTGAAGCTGGGGTCCAGCAGTTTCTTGTTGCATCTGTCGAGTTTTCTCCTCAGCAGCCAGCAGCTCCTTACGTGCTTTTCTTCTCTCTCAGCAGCTTCTTTCTTTCTCTCTGCAGCCTCTTTCTCTCTCTCAGCAGCCTCTTTCTCCAGCTGGGCCAAGGCCTGCTTCTCTTCCATTCGAATTTCTGCCAGTTTTTGCTCATGTTCAAACTGCAGGCTGTCCATCAGGGCTTGCAGTTTCATTGCTTTTGCTGACGCTTTCTCTCTCATGGTCACTGATCTTTAACCAACCAAATTCTCAATCCCAAATTTTGAATTTGGATAGCGTGGGCTTCTGGCCCAAAGCTTAATTGCCCTGGTTCTGTGGATCCAAGCACGACTACGCCACTGTGACGATGCGGTTCTGGCGGGACCCAGCTGAGTGTGCCAATTCAGGACCAATTGCTCAAACAGGGCAGTTACAGCCCAGGGCTGGGGTTTTTCCACCTCTAAGGCAAACCAAACCAGCCAGACAAGAAGGACTTTGGTTTCACCCCACTGGCTAATCACAAGTCACACAAGCAATTTCCTTAGACACTCCAGTCTCCCAGTATCACCACCAGTGCCACTCGTCCTGGGGATGATTGGTTATAAAAACCAACACCCCAGTAAAAGAAAAAGGTTCTCTCGATCCCAAAGAATCAAGCCCCAGACCCAGGTCAATATACACATCAGATCTTACCCACAAATCACGCTGTTGGCAATCCTTTAGAATCTAAAATCTAAAGGTTTATTCATAAAGGGAAAAAGGTAGAGATGAGAGCTAGAATCGGTTAGATGGAATCAATTACATACAGTAATGACAAAGTTCTTAGTTCAGGCTTGTAGCAGTGATGGCATAAACTGCAGGTTCAAATCAAGTCTCTGGAGTACATCCCCAGCTGGGATGGGTCATTAGTCCTTTGTGCAGAGCTTCAGCTTGTAGCAAAGTCCCTCCAGAGGTAAGAAGCAGGATTGAAGACCAGATGGAGATGAGGCATCATCCTTATACAGGCTTTTCCAGGTGTAAGAACCTCTTTGTCCTTACTGTGGAAAATTACAGCAAAATGGAGTCTGGAGTCACATGGACAAGTCCCTGCACTTTGCTGAGTTACAAGGCGTGTCTGCCTTCTCTCCATGGGTCAATTGTGTAGCTGATGGTCCTTAATGGGCCATCAAGCAGGCTAGGCAGAGCTAACACCAACTTGTCTGGGATGTCACCCAGAAGCAGAGCACAAATACAAAATACAGACAGTATAAAGCCAATACTTATAACTTCAACTACAAAATGATACACACACACAGACAGCATAATCATAACCAGCAACACATAACCTGGTCTTAGACACCTTAGATGACCCCCTTTACCTAAGATTTTGCGCCACTACAGGACCTTGGTTGCAAACCATGTTCTATATGGTCCCAGTTTATATCAATAACGTCACACAGGGGTAGGCAACCTATGGCACGGGTGCTGAAGGCAGCACGCAAGCTGATTTTCAGTGGCACTCACAATGCCCGGGTCCTGGCCACCAGTCCGGGGGGCTCTGCATTTTAATTTAATTTTAAATGAAGTTTCTTAAACATTTTAAAAGCCTTATTTACTTTACATACAACAACATTTTAATTATATATTATAGACAGAGAAAGATCTTCTAAAAATGTTAAAATGTATTACTGGCGCACTCAAAACCTTAAATTAGAGTGAATAAATGAAGACTTCTGAAAGGTTGCTCACCCCTGAGTTAGAAGGTCAGAATTGTAGAAAATTGGTAAGGGAAGTGTCATGAATAGTTAGTAAAGGGTTAAAGCATAGTACCTGGTGGGCATCTGACCTGAGGACCAATCAGGGAAGAGAATTTGAAACTCCTAGGAGGGAACTTTTCCCTCTGTTTGGGGGGGTCTTGGTCTTTGGCCGTTTGGAGTTCAAGAGACCAGACGAGTTAATCAAGTCCCTACAAGTTCCACCTTTCTGAACTAATTTCTTCTAGTCAAGATAGTGAGTATTAGAAAGATACTTTGTGTCCTTATCTAATAATCCTATGTTTGCAATTCTGTGTGTTTGTTATTGATTATTCTTAATTCTGCTTGTACTGGTTGTACTGAGAAAGAGAGAGAAGTCTCTCCAGAACTTAGCAAGGTTATACCCTATGAGTGCCCAGCTTGGATTCATAGAGATTCTGTATTTTCTTTTGTTCTCTTAATAAATTCTTTTCTTTTCTTTGGACTTGGTTAATTCCTTCCCTTGGGGAAATTCAGGGGAAGGGGAGGGGGAAGTGGGCTGCTTCCCTGTGTGTGTGAGATTCAAGGCGTTTGAATCCAGGCACCTCTGTCTCCAGAGCAGGCTGGAGAGAGGGAGGAGGGGGGAGGTTCCTCCTCTGTGAATTGATCTGTGTTCCCAAGGGGGGAAACAGGGGTGTCCCGGCCCACGGAATTGACCGGGTGGTGGCAGCCGAAGGGGAGACCTACCCTAGGATTTTGGGGTGGGGGGAAGACATGCGGGTCCTCACTTTGAAACCGCCCAGTTTCAAGTGAGGGTAGACTCCTGACATGGTGGCAGTGGTGTTTCGGACCCAGAGAGAGAGGCAAGGCTTTTCTACCAGAGGCACTCTGAGGCAGTTTCAGGGTTACAAGTATTTTCAGTTTTTTGCAGGGCTTTCTGTTACAAAGCCTCCTGTGGAGCGCTACTTGCGTCCATTGTGATACGAGGTACCACTCAGGATTCCTGAGGTGGGGGGAAGTGCTCGCCAAAGTACATTCCCATCCAACAGGAAAAACAGGTTTGGGGGGGGGAGGAGACAAACCCTCCAGCCAGGTTTTTTTTTTTTTTTTTTTTTCTCCCTGTGTCTTTTGAAAGGATCAGAAGACAGGAGAACACAAATCCCTGAGGAATAGACCAGATTTTTCTCAGGGGTATTGTTAGCAGCAGCCTTTCAGCTGGGCTGCTGGGTACAGCAACTCAGAGCAGAGGGAGACAGAGGAATTTTGTTTTTACTCTTTCCCTCTTTCTCAGTACAAACCAGTAACATTACACAAACCACAAATTGCTATACAAAGGATTGATTTCTCTTTCTTTACTCAAGTTATCATAGCCAGGGTTAGGGACTGTCAAACACCACAGACAGTTCACTGACTGCATAGGGGTGTGGCCAGCACCAGAAGGCACACAACCATGAGTACTGGTGAAACAATTAGCAAACTTGACCTGGCCAGGCTGCAGGCTGAAGAAAAACAAAAAGAACATCAAAGACAGATGGAACTAATTATTGCAGAAAGGGCCAGGGAAGAAGCTAACCACAAGAGGGAGCTGGAGAAACAAGAGGCTGAGCACAAGAGACAAATGGAAATCCTGAGGGAGACCCACCAGCAGGCTCTGGAATTAGCAAAGACTAAGCAGCAGGAGCCAACCAATCCAACCCCTTTTCAACCTACTGATCAACCTTCTCGGAGAAAATTTCCCGCCTACAGGGCAGGGGATGATGTTGAGGCCTTTTTAGAAAACTTTGAGAGGGCCTGTATTGGATACCATCTTCCTAAAGATCAATACATGCTGGAGCTGAGGTCACAGCTCAGCGGACAATTATCCCTGGTGGCAGCTGAAATGCCTAGAGACCTGATGGACGACTTTCCACTGTTCCTAACCAAGGCCAGACTCAGAATGGGCATCACCCCTGATCACGCCCGTCAGCGTTTCAGAGCCCAGAAATGGAAACCAGAGATGTCATTTCCAGAGCACGCTGCTTACCTGGAAAAACACTATTTCTCCTGGATATCAGGATCCAAGGTTAAGGAGCTAGACGACCTACACCTCCTGATATTGATGGAACAGTTCCTAGATGGTGTTCCTGAGAACATTAGACGCTACATCCAAGATGGTAAACCAAAAACTCTCACTGAGGCAGGAGAGATTGGAGCCAGATGGATGGCATCAGTAGACAACACGAAAGCTACTGCCAAGGGGAGCGAATCCAACAGGGTACACACCGACACTAAACCCTACCGTCGCGGACCAATCAAACCCACACCTACAACCCACGGACAGTCACACTCTACCTTTCCTTCTACCTCACCAGTCTCCAGTAGACCAACACAAACCGGTGACCCATCAACTGGGCGATGTTTTCAATGCAATGAATTGGGGCATATCAAAGCCAAATGCCCAAAGAACCTAAACCGAGTGCAACTCCTTGCACCTTCACACCAAGGAAAGCCGGACATAGATGTATCTCAAATACCCTTAGAACATAGGGAAACTTTGAGAGTGGACGAAAAGGAGATCATCGCATGGAGAGACACTGCAGCACATGTGTCAGCTATCCACCGAACCTTCGTGGACCCCAAATTCATCAACCAGAAAACCAAAGTGACAATTCGACCCTTCATGTCAAAACCTGTAACATTACCTACAGTGCGTTTACCTGTCCAGTACAAGGGCTGGTCAGGGAAGTGGACTTTTGCTGTCTATGACAACCATCCGATTCCCATGCTACTGGGGAACGACTTGGCCCGACACATTGAACAGCAAAAAACAGAGGGAGTGGTTACACGCAGCCAAGCCAGACGAGCTGCCGGACCCATCCCTGTTCCTGAGCCATCCACCGGGACCCCGTCTGTGTTACCAGAGACCCAGACAGAGGTGGTGGAACCGGATCCCAGGCCAACACCTACAGCAGCCATAGTACATCCAGTCCCAGAACCGGAACTGGAAGAGCAACCAGCGCCAGCACCGGCGCCAGCGCTTGCAACTCCACCGCCAGAGGGCGCCAACGGGCCTGAACTGGCAGAAGCAGCAAACAACCCTACCCAAGAGGCTCAGCCGGAGCCTGAAATGACACTTTGTGCACCAGCGGGGAGCGGTCCACAGTCAACGGAAACAACCTCATCACCTACATCGCTTCCAGAGGAACTGGTGTCTCCCGCCTCAAGGGAACAGTTCCAGAGAGAGCAGGAAGCTGATGACAGCCTCAAGAAAGCATGGGCGGCGGCACGCAGCAACCCACCGCCTCTCAGCTCTACTACCCGATCCCGGTTCGTTGTGGAGAAAGGACTTTTATACAAGGAATGTCTTTCTGGTGGACACCAGGAGGGCTGGCATCCTCAAAAACGGTTGCTCGTTCCGACCAAGTACCGGGAAAAGCTCTTAAGCTTAGCCCATGATCACCCTAGTGGCCATTCTGGGGTGAAACGAAGCAAAGACAGGTTGGGAAGGTCCTTTGACTGGGAGGGGATGGGCAAGGCGGTAGCCACTTACGTCCGGTCTTGTAAGGTATGCCAAACGGTAGGAAAACCCCAAGACCAGATCAAGGCCCCTCTCCAACCACTTCCCATAATGGAGGTCCCATTTCAGCGAGTAGCTGTGGATATTATGGGTCCTTTCCCAAAGAAGACCCCCAGAGGAAAGCAGTACATACTGACTTTTGTGGACTTTGCTACCAGATGGCCGGAAGCAGTAGCTCTAGGCAACACCAGGGCTAACACTGTGTGCCAGGCCTTAACTGACATTTTTACCAGGGTGGGTTGGCCCTCTGAAATTCTTACAGATTCGGGAACAAATTTCCTATCAGGGACCATGAAAGACCTGTGGGAAACTCATGGGGTGCATCACTTGGTTGCCACCCCGTACCATCACCAAACTAATGGCCTAGTGGAAAGGTTCAATGGAACTTTGGGGGCCATGATCCGCAAATTCGTCAATGAACACTCCAATAATTGGGATCTAGTGTTACAACAGTTGCTGTTTGCCTACAGGGCTGTTCCACATCCGAGTTTAGGATTATCACCATTCGAGCTGGTGTATGGCCATGAGGTTAAGGGGCCATTACAGCTGGTAAAGCAGCAATGGGAGGGGTTTACACCTCCTCCAGGGACTAACATTCTGGACTTTGTAAGCAACCTTCAAAACACCCTCCGAGACTCTTGGGCCCTTGCTCGAGAGAACTTAAGAGATGCTCAAGCGGAGCAAAAGGTCTGGTATGATCGACATGCCAAGGAGCGGTCCTTCAAGGTAGGAGACCAGGTCATGGTCTTGAAGGCGCAACAGGCCCATAAGATGGAGGCGTCCTGGGAAGGACCATACATGGTCCAGGAGCGCCTGGGAGCTGTTAACTACCTCATAACATTCCCTGATTCCTCTTTAAAGCCTAAAGTGTTTCATGTTAACTCTCTAAAGCCCTTTTATCCCAGAGAATTACAGGTCTGTCACTTTACAGTTCAGGAAGGAGATGACACCGAGTGGCCTGAAGGTGTCTACTACGAAGGTAAAAGAAATGGTGGTGTGGAAGAGGTGACCCTCTCCACAACCCTACAACGTCTACAGCGGCAACAGATCAAGGGACTGTGCACTGACTTCGACCCCTTGTTCTCAGCCATCCCAGGACGGACTGAGCAAACCTACCACTCCATTGACACAGGTAATGCTCACCCGATTAGAACACCACCCTACCGGGTGTCACCTCATGCCAAAGTTGCTATTAAACAGGAGATTGACAACATGTTGGAGATGGGTATCATCCGCCCTTCTACCAGTGCATGGGCATCTCCAGTGGTTCTGGTTCCCAAACCAGATGGGGAAATACGCTTTTGTGTGGACTACCGTAAGCTAAATGCTGTAACTCGTCCAGACAACTATCCAATGCCACGCACTGATGAGCTATTGGAAAAGTTGGGACGTGCCCAGTTCATCTCTACCATTGATTTAACCAAGGGATACTGGCAGGTACCACTAGATGAACCCGCCAGGGAAAAATCTGCCTTCATCACCCATGCAGGGGTGTATGAGTTTACTGTGCTTCCGTTCGGACTGCGGAATGCACCTGCCACCTTCCAAAGGCTGGTGGATGGTCTACTAGCAGGATTGGAAGACTGTGCAGTTGCATACCTCGATGATGTGGCCATTTTTTCTGATTCATGGCCCGAACACCTAGAACATTTGAAAATGGTTTTAGAGCGCATCAGGCAGGCAGGACTAACGGTTAAGGCCAAAAAGTGTCAAATAGGCCACAACAGAGTGACTTACCTAGGACACCAGGTGGGTCAAGGAACCATCAACCCCCTACAGGCCAAGGTGGAGGCTATCCAACAGTGGCCTGTCCCAAGGTCAAAGAAACAGGTCCAATCCTTCTTAGGTTTGGCCGGATATTACAGGCGATTTGTACCACACTACAGCCAAATCGCTGCCCCACTAACTGATCTGACCAGGAAAACCCAGCCAAATGCAGTTAAGTGGACTGATGAGTGTCAGAAAGCCTTTACCCAGCTTAAGGCGATGCTCATGTCGGACCCTGTATTAAGGGCCCCAGACTTTGACAAACCCTTCCTAGTTACCACCGATGCATCTGAACGTGGGGTAGGAGCGGTACTAATGCAGGAAGGACCGGATCACAACTTCCATCCTGTCGTGTTTCTCAGCAAGAAACTGTCTGAGAGGGAAAGCCACTGGTCCATCAGTGAAAAAGAATGTTACGCCATTGTGTATGCCTTGGAAAAGCTACGCCCATACGTTTGGGGCCGGCAGTTCCAGCTACAAACTGACCATGCTGCGCTAAAGTGGCTTCACACCAACAAGGGAAACAACAAGAAACTTCTCCGCTGGAGCTTAGCTCTCCAAGACTTTGACTTTGACATTCAACACATTTCAGGAGCTTCCAACAAAGTTGCTGATGCACTCTCTCGTGAAAGTTTCCCAGAATCAAGTGGCTAAAAACTGTTCTTAATATGTTTTCATGCTTAGTAGTCGATGTAATAGTGCATCTGTTTTATTACTCTGGTTGTTTTACAGTTCTAGGAGGAAATCGCCGCCAGTGGATCCCACTGTGACGATTTGGGGGGCGTGTCATGAATAGTTAGTAAAGGGTTAAAGCATAGTACCTGGTGGGCATCTGACCTGAGGACCAATCAGGGAAGAGAATTTGAAACTCCTAGGAGGGAACTTTTCCCTCTGTTTGGGGGGGTCTTGGTCTTTGGCCGTTTGGAGTTCAAGAGACCAGACGAGTTAATCAAGTCCCTACAAGTTCCACCTTTCTGAACTAATTTCTTCTAGTCAAGATAGTGAGTATTAGAAAGATACTTTGTGTCCTTATCTAATAATCCTATGTTTGCAATTCTGTGTGTTTGTTATTGATTATTCTTAATTCTGCTTGTACTGGTTGTACTGAGAAAGAGAGAGAAGTCTCTCCAGAACTTAGCAAGGTTATACCCTATGAGTGCCCAGCTTGGATTCATAGAGATTCTGTATTTTCTTTTGTTCTCTTAATAAATTCTTTTCTTTTCTTTGGACTTGGTTAATTCCTTCCCTTGGGGAAATTCAGGGGAAGGGGAGGGGGAAGTGGGCTGCTTCCCTGTGTGTGTGAGATTCAAGGCGTTTGAATCCAGGCACCTCTGTCTCCAGAGCAGGCTGGAGAGAGGGAGGAGGGGGGAGGTTCCTCCTCTGTGAATTGATCTGTGTTCCCAAGGGGGGAAACAGGGGTGTCCCGGCCCACGGAATTGACCGGGTGGTGGCAGCCGAAGGGGAGACCTACCCTAGGATTTTGGGGTGGGGGGAAGACATGCGGGTCCTCACTTTGAAACCGCCCAGTTTCAAGTGAGGGTAGACTCCTGACAGGAAGCTATCAGAAATCAATGACCAATCAATGAAAATAAGAAGGAAGTTTTGAAAAGTATATTAATCGTAACAATGGTAGTGATAAATTACTAGATGGAAATGGCAGAATTATCAAAAATAATGCAGAAGAGGTAAAAGTGTTCAATAAGTGTTCTCTCCTGGACTTGGAGAAATACAGATGCTGTACTCGTATCATAAGATGTTGACGACGACACTCTTTCCATTCCAACAAGAACTCGCAAGGACATTAAACAGCAGCTATTACAGTTAGACATGTTTAAATCAGCAGGTCCGGATAACTTGTATCCAAGAGTTTTTAAAGACCTGGTGGAGGAGCATGGTGGACTATTAATGTTGATTGTAATTAGGACTTGGAACACTGGGGAAATTCCAGAAGACTGGAATTAAGCTAATGCTGTGTCAATACTAAAAAGTGTGAGAGAGATGACCCAGCTAATTACAAGAGTGTCAGTCTGATATCAATACTGAGCAAAATAACGGAGCTGTCGATACTGGATTTCGTTAATAAAGAATTAAAGGAAGGTAATATAATTAGTACCTATTAACAAAGGTTTAGAGAAAATAGATCCTATCAAACTAACTGGATATCCTTATTAGATGAGATCAAAAGTGTGGTTGCTGCTAATAGTACTGATGTAATATATCTAGACTTCTGTAAGGCATATGACTTGATTCAGCACAATATTTTGACTAAAAAACTAGAATGATACAAAATAAACACAGCATACATTAAACAGATTAAAAACTGGGATTGTAAATGGGGAACCATGGTCGAGTGGATTTATTTCTAGCGGGTTCCCGCAAGGATTGGTTTTTGCCCGTGTGCTATTTAACATTCTTATCAATGACCTAGAACAGAATATAAAATCATCACGGATAAAGTTCGCAGTTACCACAAAGATTGGGGGTGGGGGTAACTAATGAAGTGCCAGTAGATTCAGGCTCCAGCACTGGGAGTCTGGGAAGTTTTCCCAGCCCTGGCTGGGGGGTTAGTTCCTGTTCCACAAAGAGGGGAAGTTCCATTCCCAAATCCCGTGCCTTTAAATTAGGCCTTATCTGAGACTACACCCCATATTCAGCATAGTGGTATGGTTATAATATGATTAGGACATAATTATGATGCATTTTGTGCAAGATACGTCGTGCTGAATATGATTATCCTATTTGTGTGCATGCATCATGTTCGTATCTGAAGTTATGGATATTGACTCTGTATCTGTATTTCAAATGTGCTTACTCTGGGTAACAGCCACAACGAGCCTTTCAGGTACAACAATGAAGAAGCCAGACAGAGCTGATGGCTCATCAACAAAGACAATGGACCGTGGAAGAGCTTAGCCTTCCTGTGATTGTTTCAGCCAGCCTATGAGTCATGGCTACTATGACTCAGCAGGACACGCTAGGACATGTGACTAGACCACATGACAACGAACTCCATTTTGGTACCTGTATTTTTCCACAAACTGGACTGGGAACTGAGTTTGGAACAAATGGTTCCCGCCATATGGAAAACCTACATAAGGTGGGGTGTGACATCATCTCTTGGCCTCATTCCCCACACAAGAGAACTCCTGGAAACACCTGAGGAACAAAGACTGAACTGGGGGAACTGCTGGTCCCAGGGTAAAGGGATTTCTAGCTTGTGTATGGAAACTTGGTGGACTGCTTGTATCATCAGTCAGGGTGAGAAATTGCTAATTCAAATTCTATCCAGATAGTATGTTAGGCTTAGTTTGAGCTTCTGGTTATCTGCTAAGTAATCTGCTTTGATCTGTTTGCTATCACTTAGAATTGTTGGGATATATTAGGGTTCAGTAGAAGAGCTGGGAAGCTGCTAATGTGCTGACATGCATTGGGGACAAAGGCATAAGCAGGCAGTAATTCTTTGCTTAACAAATAAGTTGCCATATTTTTCCTCTCTCTGTTGCTTGTAAGAATTGACATTGATGCAGCTGCATGAGAAATGTAGTTGCTGGAATGAATGTCCTTTGTGTGAAAGAAAGTAAAAGAGATGTTACCTCCCCCTCCCTTCCTTTCCCAGCTACATAAACAAGCCCTGGCTTATGGCCCCTCCCTCCCTCCCTCCCCGAGAACTGCTCATTGACCCTTCCTCCATACCCTGAGAACTGCTGTTTAGGGAAATCTGTGGCAACACGTTATTGCAAAGAACGGTATTTTCAAGGTAAAAACGCCTCTATGATATGTGTAATACTGTGACAGTGGATAGGGGTGGGTATACTAATTGTATGAGCGTTTCTACTACTTAATAAGCGGTTTGGGGGTGTTGTAACGGATGTAGGTGTTTACATACAAACTTGGATAAAAGGCATGTGATGTAACTAATCCAGTGCTTACTCGATAGTTGGGTCAAGGGGAACAAGTAACGCAATAGAGAAGCCTGTATTCATATCCGCCTCTGGATCAACCGGCTCCTTTTTTGTTTTAACAATAATTACTTCAGATCTACCTTTCTGCCATTAATAAACTTGTTTTATGCTTTATCTCAATCAGTGCATTTTGAGTGAAGTGTTTGGGGAAAAGCTGAGCTTGGTTCGCACAGGCTTGCTGTGCACATCTGCCCCAGATCAAGGGGAAGGGGAACTATATCAAAGAGCTGACAGTACAGAGATCCCTGTGCACTATAAGATGGTATAATTCTGAATTTATACTACAGCAAGTGTGCAAGGCTGGGGAGCTGAGAAATTGGCTGTTGTCTCTATCTTTCCTTGAGTGGCTTAGGTAAAGCACTCAGGTAGCTTAGTTGGGTGCATGGCAGTGTGAGAAGGGCCAGCCCAGCTTGAGGGTTAGAGGACACAGCGGTTCCCAGAAGCCCCCCAGACTGCACCCCGGGGTGACAACCCATCACACCCTAGAGTACACAAGTCTCAGCAGGTTTGTCACATCCTGTCCCCTCCCTTTCTCCACCCGAGATATTTCCTGCCTCCCACCACCTCCAGCAGCTCCTACCGTCTTATGCACGTACTGCTCCTCTTCCTCCAAGCAGAACCCACCACCAGCTCCCTGAGAATCCCTTACCTGAGCCAGCTCCATTGCAGCCATTTCCTTCCCTTTGGGAGGATGAAATGATCTGGAGCAAAACGAGTACATTAATCTGTAGCCTGCCAGGACGAGAAGGGCAATGTGAGAGAATGCAGAGGGGGCTTTTGTCCATTCCACATGCTGATTCCCCCCCTGATTTTTCCCTGTTAATGGACACTCTAGGTTCTGCCACACTGTGAAGCACAGAGTGACCTTATCCCAGTACAGGCCTAGCGCCCTCCCACCAGGGTGTAACCCTCTGAGACATGGTACATCCCAGTAACATCCTCTGTTATACTTACCAACTTTGCAGACAATACCAAGCTGGGAGGGGTTGCAAGTGCTTTAGAGGATAGGCCAGGGAGGGAGAGCTCAGCGGTTTGAACATTGGCCTGCTAAGGCTGTGAGTTCAATCCTTGAGGGGGCCATTTAGGGATTTGGGGCAAAAATCTGTCTGGGGATTTGTCCTGCTTGGAGCAGGGGATTGGACTAGATACCTCCTATGGTCCCTTCCAACCCTGATATTCCATGATTAAAATTCAAAATGATCTGGAGAAAAGGCCTGAAGTAAATAGGCTGAAATTCAATTAGGACAAATGCAAAGTGCTTCATTTAGGAAGGAACAATCAGGTGCACACGTACAAAATGGGAAATTCCTGTCCAGGAAGGAGCACTGCGGAAAGGGAGCTGGGGGCCAGAGTGGATCACAAGCTAAGTATAAGTCAACAGTGCAAAAGGGCAAACATCATTCTGGGATGTAATTGAGGGAGTACTGTAAGCAAGACACAAGTAGTAATTCTTCCACTCCACTCTGTGCGGATTAGGCCACAACTGGAGCACTGTGTCCATTTGTGGGTGCCACATATGAGGAAAGATGTGGACAAATTGGAGAAAGTCCACAGAAGAGCAACAAAAATGATTAAAGGTCTAGAAAACATGACCTATGAGGGAAGATTGAAAAAATTGGGTTTGTTTAGTCTGGAGTAGAGGGGACATGATAATAGTTTTCAAGTACATAAAAGGTTGTTACAGGGATGTGGAAGAAAAAATTCTTAACCTCTGAGGATAGGACAAGAAGTAATGGCCTTAAATTGCAGCAAGGGCAATTTAGGATGGAGATTACGAAAAAAAATTCCTAACTGTCAGAGTGGTTAAACTCCAGAACAAATAGTGTAGGGAAGTTGTGGAATCTCCATCACTGGGGATTTTTAAGAGCAGGCTGGACAAACACCTGTCAGGGATGGTCTAGATAATACTGAGTCCTGCTTTGAGTGCAGGGAACTGGCCTAGATGACCTCTCGAGGTCCCTTCCAGTTCTATGATTCTAAGAACCAAAGGCCAGTGAAGAGCAGAATCCAAGGAGTCACTCTGGGGATTCTCCCTGTCACTGTCCCCAAGGCAGCTCTCTCAGGGTAACTAAGTTGTTTGATGCTCCAGCCTTTATCCAGTCTCTCCTGGCAGTGCCCCTTTCATGGGCTAGGCCTAATTTTAGCTTTTGGGAAGCGTGACCCCGGGGGCGCTGAGACTGGGCCTTCTTGCCTCAGCACATCTTGTTCCTTTCTGTGGCTCCCCAGCGAGTCCCAATGAGTAGATACTCCTCATACAGGCTGTGAACATAAGAACATAAGAGCTGCCCACTGCATCAGATCAATGGTCCATCTAGCTCAGTGGCCAATGCCAGGTGCTTCAGAGGGAATGACCAGAACGAGGAATCATCAAGTGATCCACCCCGTCACCCATTCCCAGCTTCTGGCAAACAGAGGCTAGAGACACCATCCCTGCCCAGCCTGCCTGTGACACTGGCAGATGAGGTGTTAGCTCTTACACAAGCCTCTGTGTCTTAACTGAACATGGACAAACACGCAGTGGAATCAGTCTGACTCACCTGTGTTAGTATTGTTAAAACAGGTATTAGGATTATAAGAACATGTTTAGACTTCATTAAATGCTTGTGAGTTGCTGCCTGGGTTAACATCTGACTAGCTCCATTGTGAGCCTCTGTGGCTCTGTAAATCACCAGACAGGAGAGAGACTTTACCTAGGTGAAGTGCTGATTGGCAACAGAATGCATTACACCCTGCCTGGCAGGAAAGGTCCATCCACACCAGAGAGACTATTATGGGACGTTAAAGAAGACACAAGGCTGTTGTTGTGCTCTTGATTTCCCATTAGCTGAGCTGGCAGCTCAGAGCACATGGCAGGAAGGGGATGAAAAACCCCACACAGAAGGAACTGATTATCTGTATGCTGCTTGGACTCTGGGGGGCAAAGTTTTTACGCATCAGGAAGAGATCCCCAGCTGATTAGCCGGGGTTAGTCCTAAGGAAGATATAGAGCTTGCTTATTACAGAAGCTTCTATTGCCTTTGAAATCTAAGACTGCAAGTCGTCTGCATCTATAGGATTACCTGCTTTAACTTCGTAAACAACTCAGGGGAATGTGAGATTGGGGAGGGACCTGCTGCCAGTTGTCAGTCAGAATAGGAGGGAAGCCACGAGTGACATCTGCCATAATGATTCCACATCTGCAGGGAACAATCCTGAACTTGGAGAGCTCATAGGGTCTTTGTAGGGCATCGCAAATGTTTCCTGCGTTCCCACACAGTTTTTGAGTTGGTTTAACCAATTCTTCACCTGTGCAGGCAGCTCTTGGAAGCACTTCTTTCTCAGAGCCCTGGAGGTCTGGGACCCACGGCTCTTCCCCTCGTTCCAGCTGCAAGATCACATCAGGTTTGGAATTTGGAAACCTTACTGCAGGCAAAGAAAACGAGGGAGGTCAGTGGAATTTGTGGGATACTTGTCACAAAGAATAGTCCATGGTTTTAACCCCATCTCATTGTTAAGCAGTAACATCCCAAGGCCAGCTTCCTTGGCTCCAAGTGGCAGGAGAGTTATTATAATAAATCATATTCATTACCTTAGTGCCTAAGGACCAACTAACAGTGGGTCCCCATTGTGCTAGGACAAGTACAAACCCAGAATAGTAGCTGGGCCATGCCCTGAAGAATTTACAATCTAAATACGCAAGACAGACACAGAATGGGGGAAGGGGTAGAACCCACTGTTAGGTGTATTTTTATCACTTAGCTAGTTACAGGGTGTAGACGAGCAGACTCACCCCTGCGGTGCCTTCTGCTGGTGACTCCTGGGAATTAGCTCATTCCAGCTCTGGAGCGCCTTCTGCAGGCCGGTGATCCACCTGTCCTCTGGCCCCCCTGCCCCTCCCTGGACCCGGTGCCCTTTATTTGGGGTGCTACCCACTGGCAGTACCCCACCAATCTGGGTCTCCCCTCCCTGGGGAACCCCCAAACCACTATCCCCACTTTGCATCAGTTACTGCCTAGTCTCCATCTAGCCCCCGTTCACTGGGGCAGACTGCAGTGTCAGCCACTCACTATAGGCAAAGGGGTTTGGACCTGCTGCCTTTGCCTACCCCTACGCTGCCTCTGCAACCCCCAGTACCTGTTGGCTTTGTGCTAGGCCGCAGCCTGGGGCTTTCCAGGCAGGAGCTCCCCAGCTTCTCTGCCTTTCCCCAACCCTGCTCCACTCAGGTACCCTGTGTCCAGCTCCCTGCAGCCAGGCCCTTCTTCCTCTACAGGCAGAGGGAGACTCTTGTCTGCCCCGAGTTATCTGTCTTTCTAGGGCCAGCTGAGTCTGTCTGGGGCATGGCCCCAGCTGCAGCCACTTCCCCCAATCAGCTCAGCCTAAAGGCTGCTTTCTCCAGCCACAGCCCCCTCCCAGGGCTGTTTTTAATCCTTCAGGGCAGGAGAAAGGGACCAGCCTGCTACACAGGGGTATAAAAACAAAGAATCAAAATCACAGTCTGCCTGTGTCTGGGCCTTCTCGCTCTAGGATCGTCTGAGGCCTTGTTCTTAGGCTAAGGCCTTTGGCTAAGCAGCAGGGGCAGCCATAAGCTGGGAAGTGAAGGGTCACATCCTCACATCCCAAACCAGTCACACTGAAATAAGGTGCTACTGGGCTGTTAGGAAGATGATCCTGTCCTGATAGCGCCCATCACCACCAGATAAAGAAACAGATCTTAAGATGGTTAAAGAAAACTTAGTTTGACAGCAGCCTGTCTGGCAAGAAATCACTTCTCAATGGTTGTGGTTGTGAAACCCTCATTTCTGTATTGTTTTATCTTTATGGCCACCACTTTTACAATGTTAATCAGTCTGGTTCTCTAATTGTTTCTATCTGCTGTACAATTAATTTTGCTAGGTGTAAGTTAATGAGGGTGGTGGGATACAATTGGTTAGAGAATTATGTTTCCATGTGTTAGGATTGGTTAGTTAAATTTCAGTACAATGATTGGTTAAGCAAAGGTATAGCTGAGAATATTACTATATAAACAGTCAAACAGGAGGGGGAACAGGAACAGGGAACGGGGACACAGGCAAGGCTCTGCGGTGTCATAGCGGGTAAGGGGGATACGCCGCCGAAGACCCCAGGCCCCCTGGGTGACAATCATTCCCTTGTCTCTGTCGGGTATTCCATTGATGTAGGTTACTCCCAGCCAGTCCTTAATGACCCATTCCTATCACCCCATGACAGCTACGTGACAAAACACCTCACGTCTCCTGCTCTTTAGAATCACAGCACTACCAATCACAGCAGGAAACTGAGGTGTGTATTGGCATCATACAAGTATCATCAAAAGTCCCACCTCTATCTCAGACACACACACACTGCTCACAGCCCCTGGAGAGAAAGCAACGCACAGGAACTGGCCGTTAGTCCAGCGAACACAGTGGAGGACAAGCTGCAATCCTCACACCCTGGTCACACAGGAGAGGCAGGTGGGTCCCTGCCCATAGAGAGGGGCTGGCTGGAGGCCTGACACCTGAGGGGCCATTCCGTGAGCAGACCATGGAGGCAGGCCAAAGGCTTTGCTACCCCAGAACTGTGACATCGCAAAGCACATTTTGGGGAATTAGGAAATCTAGTGACTCAGGTGTAATGGGAGGGAGAATTAAACTCCCCCAGTGTGAGGAGAAGGCTGGGGAATTACACACTAACATTCACGAGCAACAGCCTCTAATTCTTCCGGAAAAGGAGAAGGTCAGAAACAAGAACTGGGCCAGGCAGCCTCAGGAGGGACAGGCTCAGAGATCCAAGGAGCCTGGGGGGGGAAGACAGCTTGTGGCTGCTGCAGATGGGGAGAGGGGGGACAAGACTCTCTCCAAACTCTCACTCTTCTTGACCCTGACCTGATTTTATGATCTATGACCAAGTCTCACGTCTTGTGGGCAATTTCATACTCGCTAGAGGTAAGATGTCATGATCAGAGAATCGCTTATTAGCTTGGACCATGCGTGCAGGGGCAAGGAGGTGAACATAGATAAATGGGTTATTAAGGGCAGGTCGACACTACAGCCGGGATTGACACTCTGAGATTGATCTAGCCGTGGTCGATTTATCGGGTCTAGTAAAGAACTGCCAAATCAACTGCAGATCGATTGCAAGTCACTCCCCAGTTCTCTGCTCCAGACTCTACCCGTGAAGGTCTCCCGTGTACCCCCCTCAGTGCACACACTGCTGTAACTTGACCTAGGATACGTCCACTCCAGCTATGTCATTCATGTAGCTGGAGTTGCGCAGCGCAGGTCAACGAACCGCGGTAGTGTAAACGTAGCCTAAGCTTGCTACAGTTCAGGGCCTTATATTAAGTTGAGGTTTTGTGAGAGTGGTTATGCTGAAGCCTGGGATTTGGGTAGGGATTCAGGGTTAAAGGTCTGGGATCCCCCACAGCTCTAGATCCCCAAACCTCTCCTCCCTCCCACTGACCCACCCAGCCCACTTCCTGGGTGCCCTTCCCCCACACTCCCCTCCCCTTCTTCCCATTACTCTCAGCCGTCACCACCTCCCAGCACCTTGGGAGCTTCTTGTGTTCCCTCCTCGTCTCTCACAACCTCCTCCCTCTCTGCTGATTCTTAGCTCTAACCCTGCACACACCCTCCCCATGTCCTGGCACCCCAGAACTATGTACTCCCCCTCTTCTGCTCCTCTGCCACAGCTCTGTTCTCCCTTCATCTGAATGGCAACATTATGTGCTCTCCTATCAAAAGAGGAGCTCATCTGACTGCCACACAAGCCATGAATGAATCACACACCTATTTACTTAATTTAGAATTCTACAGGAGGCATATTTTCCTATTAAAATAAGGAAAAAGCATGAAAGCTACAGTTACTAATGTAGCCGCTAATGTAGCCAAAAGGATACATTAAATGCAATTTTAAAATGACTGACGGCACCAAAAAGGCACATGTCCAAAAATGATACTAGTGGGTGGGAGATAAGGCAAAAAAAGGTGGGGGGGGCAAGGAAACTTGTCAAAACTTGGATGAAGAATAAAGATATAAAGTTATTACTGCTCAGGTTCTTCAGAGACCCCACAGCTTCTAATAACCCAGGGGACAGGACTCCTTACCCAGCGAGGTCACCGTCTCATAGTTCTCCTGCATGACATCCCAGTAGAGGGCTCTCTGAACAGGGTCCAGCAGAGCCCATTCCTCCCTGGTGAAATGCACAGCCACCTCCTCGAAGGTCACCGGCCCCTGAAAGAGCAAGAGTCCAACACTCAGTACCTGCTGCCCCACTCACAACCCCACTATTCACGGAACAGCAGCACCAGGTAAATGGAAGCTCCGGGAGGCACATGTTAACAGAGTCCCACCTCACCTTGCTTAGAGCAGCCAGGTGGCATCAGAGGGTAGAAAGAGAGAACCTTTGTGTCTCCCAGTTGACAGACGGAGGCAGAGTCTTCACATTTATCATATAGCTACTAGCCAGAGCTTAATATAGGAGATGGAGCTGTCTCTGGACCCTGCTGGTAGCTCCCTGGTAGGAATCCCAACACTCTTTAAATCAAATATATGGAAGAAAGGGGAAGTCAATAGTAAAGACTATAAGTTAGACGGTCAGAATTGTAGAAAATTGTTAAGGGAAGTTATCAGAAATCAATGATCAACCAATGAAAATAAGAAGGAAGTTTTAAGAAGTACAAAATTAATCCTAACAGTGGTAGTGGTACATTACTAGATGGAAATGGCAGAATTATCAACAATCATGCAGAAGAGGTAAAACTATTCAATAAATATTTCTCTCCTGGATTTGGAGAAAAACAGATGATGTAACTCATATCATAAGATGTTGACGCTGACAGTCTTTCCATTCCAACAATAACTCATGAGGACATTAAACAGCAGCTATTAAAGGTTAGATGTGTTTAAATCTGAAGTTATGGATATTGACTCTGTATCTGTCTTTCAAATGTGCTTACTCTGGGTAACACCCACAACAAGCCTTTCAGGTAGAACAATGAAGAAGCCAGACAGTGCTGATGGCTCATCAACAAAGACAATGGACTGTGGAATCGCTTAGCCTTCCTGTGAATGTTTCAGCCAGCCTATGAGTCATGGCTACTATGACTCAGCAGGGCACTCTAGGGCATGTGACCAGACCACATGACAATTAACTTCATTTTGGTACCTGTATTTTTCCACAAACTGGACTGGGAACTGAGTTTGGAACAAATGGTTCCTGCCATATGGAAAAGCTACATAAGGTGGGGGGGGTGTCATCATCTCTTGGCCTCATTCTCCACACAAGAGAACTCCTGGAAGCACCTGAGGAACAAAGACTGAACTGGGGGATGTGCTGGTCCCAGGGCAAAGGGATTTCTAGCTTGTGTATGGAAACTTGGGGGACTGCTTGTATCATCAGTCAGGGTGAGAAACTGCTAATTCAAATTCTATCCATCCAATATGTTAAGCTTGGTTTGAGTTTTTGGTTACTTGCTAAGTAATCTGCTTTGATCTGTTTGCTAACACATATCGCTGGGAAATTGGCTGTTCTCTTCTATCTGTCCTTGAGTGGCTCAGGTAAAGCACTCAAGTAGCTTAGTTGGATGCATTGTGCCACCTGCTGTCCTACTGGGTGATAACAAGGCTGAATCTCCAGCAAAGCCATGTGAGAAGGGCCAGCCCAGCTTGAGGGTTAGAGGGCACAGCTGTTCCTAGAAGCCCCCCAGACTGCACCCCGGGGTGACAACCCATCACACCCTAGAGTACACAAGACTCAGCAGGTTTGTCACATTCTGTCCCCTCCCTTTCTCCCTCCAAGCAGAACCCACCACCAGCTCCCTGAGAATCCCTTACCTGAGCCAGCTCCATTGCAGCCATTCCCTTCCCCCAGAGAGGATGGGATGATCTGGAGCAAAACATGGACGTTATTCTGTAGCCTGCTGGGGTGAAAAGGGCAAGGTGTAAGAATTCAGACGGGACTTTTGTCCATTCCACAAGCTGATTCCCCCCAGCATTTTCCCCTGCTAATGGACATTCTAGGTTCTGCCACACTGTGAAACACAGAGTGACCGTATCCCAGTACAGGCCTAGCGCCCTCCCACCAGGGTGTAACCCTCTGAGACATGGTGAAACCCTCCCAGCAGTAGAATCGCTGTCTTACACTTATCAAGTTTACGGGTGATACCAAACTGGGAGGGGTTGCAAGTACTTTGGAGGATAGAACTGAAATTCAAAATCATCTGGACAAACTGGAGAAATGGTCTGAAGTAAATAGGATGAAATTCAATAAGGACAAATCCAAAGTGCTTCATTTAGGTAGGAACAGTCAGTTGCACACATACAAAATGGGAAATAACTGCCTAGGAAGGAGCGCTGTGGAAAGGGATCTGGGGGTCATAGTGGATCACAAGTTAAATATGAGTCAACAGTGTTGCAAAAAAAGCAAGTATCATTTTGGGATGTATTAGCAGGAGTATTGTAAACAAGACACGAGAAGTAATTCTTCTGCTCTACTCCGCACTGATTAGGCCTCAACTGGAGTAGTGTGTCCAGTTCTGGGTGTCACATTTCAGGAAAGATGTGGACAAATTGGAGACAGTCCAGAGAAGAGCAACAAAAATGATTAAAGGTCTAGAAAACAAGACCTATGAGGGAAGATTGAAAAAAACTGGGGAAGACTCAGAGGGGATGATCACAGTTTTCAAGTACATAAAAGGTTGTTACAAACATGCCAGAGAAAAATTGTTCTTCTTAACCTCTGAGGATAGGACAAGAAGCACAGCAAGGGCGGTTTAGGATGGAGATTAGGAAAAAAACTTCCAAACTGTCAGAGTGGTTAAGCACTGGAATAAATTGTCTCGGGAGGTTGTGGAATCTCCATCACTGGGGATATTTAAAAGCAGGCTGGACAAACACCTGTCAGGGATTGTCTAGATAATACTGAGTCCTGCCTTGAGTGCAGGGGACTGGCCTAGATGACCTCTCGAGGTCCCTTCCAGTTCTATAATTCTAAGAACCAAAGGCCAGAGAAGAGCAGAATCAAAGGAGTCACTTTGGGGGATTCTCCCTGTCACTGTCCCCAAGGCAGCTCTCTCAGGGTAACTAAGTTGTTTGATGCTCCAGCCTTTATCCAGTCTCTCCTGGCAGTGCCCCCTTCATGGGCTGGGCCTAGTTTTAGCCTTTGGGAAGCGTGACCCCGGGGGCGCTGAGACTGGGCCTTCTTGCCTCAGCACATCTTGCTCCTTTCTGTGGCTCCCCAGCGAGTCCCAATGAGTAGATACTCCTCATACAGACTGTGAACATAAGAGCTGCCCACTGCGTCAGACCAATGGTCCATCTAGCTCAGTGGCCAATGCCAGGTGCTTCAGAGGGAATGACCAGAACAGGGAATCATCAAGTGATCCACCCCGTCACCCATTCCCAGCTTCTGGCAAACAGAGGCTAGAGACACCATCCCTGCCCAGCCTGCCTGTGACACTGCCAGATGAGGTGTTAGCTCTTGCAAAAGCCCCCATGTCTTCACTGAACAGGGACAAACGCATTGCTGGAATCAGTCTGACTCACCTGTGTTAGTATTAGGTATTAGGATTATAAGAATGCGTTTACACTTTATTGAATGCTTGTGAGTTGCTGCCTGGGTTAACATCTGACTAGTTGCATTGTGAGCCTCTGTGGCTCTGTAAATCACCAGACAGGAGAGAGACTTTACCTAAGTGAAGTGCTGATTGGCAACCGAATGCATTACACCCTGCCTGGCAGGAAAGGTCCATCCACACCAGATAGACTATTATGGGACGTTAAAGACGACAAAAGACTGTTGTGCTCTTGACTTCCCAGTAGCTGAGTTTCCAGCTCAGAGCACATGGCAGGAAGGGGATGAAAACCCCCTCACAGAAGGAACTGATGATCTGTATGTTGCTTGGACTCTGGGGGGGCAAAGTTTCTAGGCATAAGCACGAGATCCCCAGCTGCTTAGCCGGGGTTAGTCCTAAAGAATATGCAGAGCTTGCTTATTATAGAAGCTTCTATAACCTTTGAAATCTAAGACTGCAACTCGTCTGCATCTATAGGATTACCTGCTTTAACTTTGTAAACAACTCTCCTTTCCTTTTAAATAAGTCTTAATACAGGTTATGACAGGACTGGCTACAAGTATTGTCTTTGTTGTGAGATCTAAGATTCAATTGACCTCAGTAAGTGACTGGTCCTTTGGCATGAGGTCAGGCTTGACAAAGCCCTGGCTGGGATGATTTAGTTGAGGATTGGTCCTGTTGGTGTCACTAGGCATAGATAACTCAGGAGAATGGCTCTGGGCCTATGTGAACCAAAGTACCTCTATGTGAAGTGCTGCTGTTAGCCTTACTAAACTTTTGTAACCTCTTGTGCTATGTGCTGACTGCTAGCAGCTGCAAGGCCAGTTGGTACTAAATGCAGCCAATACTAGATAAGATAGGCGGAAAGCAGATGCTGTAATTAAAGTTATATGCAGGAGAAAGTAGCCCCCACACAGTGGAAAAGTACAGATAAAGAAAAACAAGGGGGTATAAATGCTGGGACCCCGCCTGCGTGTGGGTGTGTAGGATTTGAGATTGCTATTTCTCCCTTGCACCTTATTTGGGCTCAAATAAACTTGGTTTGCTTCTCCATCCTGGTGTGTTAATTAGTGCGACGCACACCGGGCAACGAACCCCGCTGTTGCCTCCCTCGGGCCGTCTGGGCCGGCAACAGTCCTGCTTTGAGCAGGGGGTTGGACTAGATACCTCCTGAGGTTCCTTCCAACCCTGATATTCTAGGATTCTATGACTGGCAGTAACCTGAACATTGCTGTGATTCGTGGGGTGAGACAGTGGTTCTCAACTAGGGGTCCTGGGCCCCCTGGGGGCCACTAGCAGGTTTCAGGGCAGGGGCCAAGCAAGGGCAGCATTAGACTCACTGAGGCCCAGGGCAGAAAGCTCCAGTCCCAGCGCATGGGGCTGAAGTCCAGGGCCCTGAGCCCCACCACCCGGGGCTGAAGCCAAAGCCTGAGCAATGTAGCTTTGTGGGGCGCCTGTGGCACGGTGCCCCGAGAGAGGAAGAAAGTGCCCTGAGGACGCAGCCAGAGGGCTGAGCCCTGACACACGACTGGCTCAGAGGGTCTCTGCAGTCAGGAAGGGCTCGCAGCGAGGGACGCCTGGCAACTGATGGCTGGAGGGGTGAAGAGGTTTGGGGTACGGTGGGGGAAGAAGCGTCTGGGACTGGATAACCTGGGGCTGGGCAGTCTCCATAGGGGACACTTGCTCCTCCTGTGCCCTTTCCACACCCTCTTGCGAGGCGAGAATGACCACCCTGTCCCCACCCCCAGCGGCAGCCGTGTCTCAGGGCTCTCCCCAGTTGCACCCACTAACTCTCCTCCCATTTGGGGTATAGCTCGGGGAACAAATTCCCACCAAGATGAACCCAGCTGGCTGCTGCCTGTTCTGGTGCCGCAGGGGCCTCTGGTGGGTGAAAGGCAGAACTGTAGCACTTCTCAGGCAGAACGTATCTTCTTCAAGCCAAAAAAAAGAAATTCTGCGCTGGACGTGAATTCTGTGCATACGCAGCGGTGCAGAATTCCCACATGAGTAACTCACACCTGGCACAAACACAACCTGCTCACTCCCATCTCTTCTCCCTATGTGTCGAGTCCCAGAGCTGCTGCTGTCATTAATGCACACAGGCTTTCACTCCCGTTAGTGCTGGCAAGACCCAATCCAGTGACAGGACTGAACCCTTATTTTCCTATCACATGGGACAGTCTCAGCTGAGGGGGAGGTGTGATAGGGAGGGGTACAGAGGGAAAGTTGTTCTACCCATGTTGGTCCCAGGATAGCAAAGAGGTATTTTTAATTGGTTCTAAAAAATTACCTCCCCCACCTTGTCTCTCCAAGAGATCTGAAAGTGGCAGGAGGAGACAAACAGGAAGACAGAGCTCAGGACTCTAAACCAAACATTTCAAACCCCTGAAAGAAACTACATTTCCCTTCTGCCCCTGGGTATGTTTGTATCCTCTATGAGGGACCACCCCATTCCCCTCACAGCAGCAACGGGAGACTGCAGCCAGCCCCAGATGGTCTTTCCCAATCCTGGGATGTTTGTTGTGACAAAGATTGTGTGTGGTGGGTGCACGGGCTGGGGACAGCCGGACTGATCTGCAGATTGGAAAGTCAGGGCAACTCTAGCACAGCTTGGGGGCTGTGGGCAGGGGGAGCAGTTCTAGAGCTGGGCCTCTGTCCTCTCCAGGTCCCATGGCAGATGGCTCTGGCAGCATCAAGTGGGTCCATCACTGCAGGGGAAGGTGGGGTAGTGTCTGAGATCAGGGTGAGAATTGCTCAAGAATGGGGGATGGAATTCACCTCCCCACCCCTCTGCAGAGCTCAGCAACTAGGGCTTTATCCAGTGAAGTGAAATTCACTCTGGGTGACTTTGAGTCAGCCACTGAAAGATCCTTGTGCCTTCGGTTCCACACTGGCCACAGGAGTTGACTAGTTCTCCCTCCCCAGACTGCCGGGGGCAGCCAGGGATAATTAGTGGGTTATGGGAATTAGAAGATGAAAATTCACTAAGAACAATGATATCTGTGTGTTTATTATTAAATCCCCAGACACCCACCAATCCCCGTCCTCCTTCCGATGAGCTATAAATATCTAAGGGACTCAGCTACTGATCCTGCAGTCAGTTCCTGCCCTTCCCCACTTTCTAAAGCAGCACTTTTAAGAACAGGGCAGAGAAACATGTAAATACTTTGAACCAAATTCCAGAAGCTGCTGAGCATGGAGAAGTTAAAATGAAACCAAGATTCCGTCTCTCCAAGGACCTAGTGCAAAATAACAGACGCTCCCCAGAAATCTGAAATGGCCACTTCATAACTGATAAAATGTTATTAATCTGTTCACTTCTGGGAATTACCACTAAGAGAAACAACCCAGTGACGGTGATTTCCTGAGGAAAAGATCTCATGTGTCTTTAGATCATACCGATTTGTAATCTGGAACGATATACACTAAAATGCCTAATTCGTAGCCCTACGGCAATTGCCTGGTGTCACTACAGGGCAGAATTAAGGTTGGTGCCTTAGTTGTGAATTTCCATCCCCTAGCATATTGCAATTGCTGTTAAGTGGGTTTGACAAAATTCATTGTGTCTATTTCTTTCTTTTAATTTCAATAGATAGCGATATTTATTTTTAAACCCTTTTTTCAACGTTCACAATTTCAATGTTCAGAGCTGTGGGAAGTTATGGGGGTCGTCAGACAATTATTTAATAACAGTAACTGTTGAGAGTCCAAAAGCCAAATCATAGAACTGTTCAAAGAGAAATTGTCAATGTCACACCCAAAATATACAGTGTAAATATCCTTAAATCAAACTCCACTTTCTCCAGAAGCATTTCTGTATATTACCTATATAAATATTTTTTCATCTGTGTGTGTGTGTACAGTGAAATTAACATTTACTGCAATTTATTCATAAAAATCCAATCCTGTCAAGCATAATTTTAAGTAATGAAGTACTTGAAGTCTTTCACTTCCTAGACTGGAATGTTTCACTTCAGGATAATTACACCCTCCCTGTGATGTATTTCACTCTCAGTACCGTAACCCCCTCATGATGTAGCTCCTGTCTAGGAGCTCTGCTGAAGCCAGTGGCATTATGATCAGGTGACACACTGACATGAGCAGAGACACATGGGGAGGGTGGAGCATGAGGTAACATGGAGGCTACCAGAGTTGAACGTGGCCGTAAGAGCAAACGCTCTCTCAGCCTCTCCTCTCTCCCACCTCCCAGAGCCAGTAATTCTGAATCGTTCCCTAAAATCTAAATAGCCCCAGTATGAGAGACAGTGATTAACGCAGGTACCTTAGGGGCTGCAGCACCAACCCCCTGCCTGGAGGAGGGTGAAGAATTGCAGTAGAAATGGGTTAGGCTGGGAGAGGGCACAGCTGATGGGGGACTGGGAGCTGAGTTGACCAAGAGGCCAGAACTCATGGGGGGGGTGGGTTGGGAGAAGAAGTCAACAGGACTGGGTAGAGGCATTTCAGTGTATTTTCTTCATTAACCATTCTGCCATGTAGACTCAGACTTTAAAGGTCAGAAGGGACCATTATGATCATCTAGTCTGACCTCCTGCACAAAGCAGGCCACAGAATCCTACCCATCCACTTCTATAACAAACCCCTAACCTACGTCTGAGTTACTGAAGTCTTCAAATTGTGGTTTGAAGCCCTCAAGCTGCAGAGAATCCTCCAGCAAGTGACCCATTTGGGCTTTGGCTACACTTGCAAATTTGCAGCGCTGCAGCAGGGTGTGAAAAAACACCCTCTCCAGCGCTGCAAATTGCGGCGCTGCAAAGCGCCAGTGTGATCAGAGCCCCAGCGCTGTACATTAATCCCCACAGGGAGGTGGAGTACGGACAGCGGCAGCGCTTTGAAGCGCTAAGTGTAGCCAAAGCCTTGGAAACTTTTCATTCACATCTAAACACCTTGGAGCTAAGCTGGGTTGATGCATTTCCACTTACAGTGGTACAGTTGTAATTAGGTGCTTAATCAGATGCTCATGCAGCACAAAGCAGTCAATAATGGGTGTGCTTTCATTCATTAACTTGACTGTGTGCTGTGCATCGCTTTGAAAAAAAGATGCTGTGAGGGAGTGTCAAAATTGTAGGCATTAAGAAATGGTAAGTAGGTGTCAGTTCATTTCTCATGCGTTTCTCTCCTAATTTTAATGTCAGTTTTGAATCAGTATTAATACCATGTTGTTTTAACAGAAGTAGGGTCCATTTGTATAATTGTTTGCAAGATTTCATTGGATATTGTGAACCAGCCGTCTTCACCTTTTATTTTCAGATTCCTAAATACAACCCAGCGCACCTCTCCTGACAGACTGCAGGCCCTGGCCGGTGATTTGTCAATTGGAAGTGACAGAGGAGGAGAAAGACCTGGGTGTATTGGTTGATCACAGGATAATTATGAGCTGCCAATGTGATGCAGCCGTGAAATAGGTTAATGCAGTCCTAGGATACATCAGGTGAGGTATTTCCAGCAGACACATGAAAGGGTTAGTACTGTTATACAAGGCACTGATGAGACCTCATCTGAAATACACCTCTACCTTCTGGCCTTAAAGTCTGTGAGTCTATAAGCTGTGCCTTGCGTTGCACAGACACTGATGGAGATCAGGGCCCCATCGTGCAGCACATGGCAGAGACCCTGACTGAGATCAGCAGCCCCATTCTGCTGGGCTCTGCACAGACAGAGAGGGACAGTCCTTGCCCCAAAGAGATCACAATCCAAGCAGACAATGGGGAGGAGGAAAACAGAGAGGGGCTGTGACTTCCCCCAGGTCACCAAGCAGGTCAGGGACAGAGCCAGGAACAGACCCCGGTAACGCCAGAGCCCCGTCACCCGCAGCTTGGAAAGGTCCCCAGACCCCACTGTATTAGGCTGCAGGAAGAGGTGGTTTGTCCATGGATGCACAGGCTGTCTGGGCAGGGCAGCTCAGCTGCGGTCCCTGCACACAGCTGGGGGTGTCCCCTGGGTCAGGAGAAGTCAGTGTCCAGCCCTGTGGGGCTGTGCTCCTAGCTCATACCTCCAGCACTCACTGCTGCCCCTCCCTTCCCAGCTGCACTGTTCAGCCAGCCCCAGGCCTCAGGGAGGTCACTGCCCCCCATCCCCCATCTCCTGCAAGCCTTCAAACAGGGACATGGTGCACCAGTGCCAGAGTGCACTAGTGTAAATTCTGTCTGTACTAAGGGTTTGCACCAGTGCCTAAAACACCAGGGTGGCAGAGACCTTCAGTGCCCAAAACAGCAGTACGGTGGCACTAGAACTGGGATCTATTTCTAGCTCAGTCACGGACAGCCTGGGTGACCTTGGACACGTCAATGTTTCTCCTCCCAACTTTAGTCTCTTTACCCAGCTGCCACTCACTGGGGTCTCCTCTCTCTCCAGAGCTGCTCACCACTACAGTCTGTGTGGGTGTCCCCAGAGCTAAGGCAGGTCAGCTCGGGAATAGTCTTACAAGGGGGGCTGGGGAGTCTCTTTCCCTGGAAGTTTTTAAGAACAAGTAGGACAAAGCTCTGTCAGAGACAATCTACAGATACTTGGTCCTGCCTTGGCAGAGAGAGCTGGACATGACAACATCTTGAGGTCCTATCTAGCCCTACATGTCTAGGATGCTATGCAATATATACATATAAAACAACAAGATGAAACCAAATAAAAACATGGTGTCAGGCCATTCAAAAAACAACCACAAAAAACTACACTGCACAGCATAAAATGACACAATACTAAGAAGAAGAAAGCAACGCAAAGCAAACTAACACACCTTAGGATAAAAGTACACAATGCAAAAGAGCTCAACTCAATCCAACACAACAAAGACACCAAACAAGCTGAGGCAAAACAATGCACCATAAAACTATGCAACACAACATGGTGCGATCACAGTTCCAAATGGCCCCATGCAAAACAGCTCAGCGTAGAACAGGACACAGCACAAAAGAGAATTATTTCAATGTACGCCTGGAAGGGATCTTGAGAGGTCGTCTACTCCAGCCCCCTGTGCTGAGGCAGAACCAAGTGTTAGGATACAGCTATTCAGGCCTGTCTGCAAAGGCCTGTACTTTAAGAATGTAGGTGTATTCTTATCACTTAGCTAGTTATAGAGGTATAAAAGAAGTAATCAAAGATCACTGTCTGTGGAATGGCCTTCTCTTACTGCGACAGGCTAAGGCCTTCAGCCAGTACAGTGGTGCGACATGATCTGGGTCGGGGTCAGTGCAGTGCCAGACCCAACGGGGACACAGATCTCAGTCGAGGTCTCTGAAGTGCCCAGCACTATGGAGGCAGCGGTTTGGGTCGCAGTCGTTCGCTGCCTGCGACAAGGGGGGCCGTGATCTCGGTCCAGGTCTCAGTTTTACCTGGCACAACAGTGGGGTCTGATCTCACCTCAGGTCTCTTCAGTGCCTGGCAGAACAGGGCCCAGATCTCAGTTGGGGTCTCTGCAGCAGCTGGCAGAACAGGGCCACACTCAGTACGATAAGAGCCCTGATCTCAGTCACACACCTGGAGAGAAAAGCAGGAAGATTTTTGAGCATTCGATATCAGTATTTCAGAACTGAGGAGAAAATGGGGCACAAACTAAATATTTGCCAATATAAGAGAGAAGCACCAACATCTGGGAGATTTTGTGTCACCATTTAACAGTTGAAGAGAAAAGATGGGAAATTTGAGGGGATTATACAAGGATATTGAATCAACAACAGAATGGGAGGGATTCTTCTTGCCCCACACTCACGTGGCCGGCAGGGAGCCCTGGGTGATGTCTTTTCACAGGGGAAAGGAGTGGGGCTGGAGTCAGAAAGTCACTATCAGTAGGGAGGGCCTGGCAGTGGGGTCTGGGAATGTGACTAGCAAGTGGTGGGGGGTGCAGTGTATATTGGAAAAAGGGGTAAAAGAAATGCAAACAAAACATGGTACTTAATTAAAATCCTGTTAGGGCTCCAAAAGGAGCATAGTAGATTGTGCTTGCTTTTTCAGATCTTTTAAGCAGTGTTTTGGAGCAGAAGATGAAAGTGAACAGTAATAAGAACCCTGGTGGAAGTGAAATGTGTCCCTTTTGAAACAGTCTCTGAGCTGCTGATAGCTTTGAATCCAGAGGCAAGCCAAGAAAGACTCTGTGTGGATGCAAATTACCCAGCTGATGGGGGAAGGAGGAAACTTCCATTTGCAACACAAAGAACCTGAGAATAATGAATGCATCTGGTCAGCAAACAAGCTACTAGAAGACTTAGATTATGGCCCTCCAGAAAAGGGAGGTGAAAAAACAAGTCAAGCCTGAAAATAAGGGGGACAGGTTAACCCTAAGGAGAGAGAGAGAGAGTGTGTGTGTGTGTACACAGAGCAGAAATCTGAAGCTGTGGGAAACTGAGGCACGCCACCTCATAAATTTCATGAATGATCAGTGAGTGGGGTAATTCACTAGCCTGACTATAGAACAGAATAAGGACAGCCTGAAGGTAATTCTTCTGTTTTTCCTGCAATTAGCAAGGACATTTGTAAAAGGAATTGGTATTATTATTAAGAAATAATCTGACCCCACCAGGGGGGGTGGAAATTGTTTCTTTTGTTTTTCAGACACTCTACAACCACGCTGGCGCCAGCGGAAGAATAACCCAGAATACAATAGATTTATGTTGTGTGGTGTTTGTCTGTGGTGTTGGTCTTGCTGCTAGCATGAGGTGGGTGGGGGATGGCTTCAAAAGGCTGACCTGGGGGGAGAGGAAGAGGTGTGTGGGAATGCAAAATGCTCAACTGGGAGGCCAGCACCTGTGTAATGGCTACTATGGTGCCTGGAAATAGAACGGCAACTAAGGTGGGCCCTACAAGCCCTATGGGAATAAGGAGAAGGGGAGGAGCTCACTGGGAATCAATGGAGGGGTGTGAAAAATGGTGCACATCAAAGGAAATGTTTGGCTGTGCCCCTCTCCTATGACTATGCAGGAGCAGGATCAATGGCCTATGGCAAGGGGTGGACAATTGGGCGTACTGTGTATGAGGTGTTCTGCTGGAAATGTACATATTTCTGGGGGCACAATTACACCAGCCCCAACCAAACTACACACATCTATATGCTGCTATCTGGACTTTGGTGCACAAATGGATCTGTAAATCTTATTGCTGTGAATAACTGAACCAGGGCATACCGCCTGATTCCATACCAAGTGGTTACGTTGGCTTGGACAATAACCCATTTCTCTGTGGACATTCAATGGACTTATAATATGGACAAAAGCACGTAAAACCTGCAGGGGCAGCTTGCTGCAGCTGCCAGCAACGGGACACATTAAGATCCTGACCCTGTCAAAGGAGGAGAGGCAGTGTTTCGGTCGTGGCTCGGACGTGGGACCATACTGCAGTGGTCAGGACTCGGTATTGCTGTGCATTGTATATTGTTAACAGTACTTGTGTCATGCTGCATGTGCAGATAACCTATAAGTAATGTAGTAAGCCCTTCCCACCCCGCAGTGTGCAAGACAACCCGGGCCCAACCTTCTCGGGCCCAATATAATGGGAAGTCTGGGACACTAATTGGACTAGGTCTGGTATGCCCGTAGGAGAGAAGGTGCAGGGCACGGGACTACACAAGGGGCAGTGGGACAAATGGAATATCGACACCTTCCACTTTGATGCCTGGCCCTATCAGAAAATGTGTCGCCATCTGTCCTGTGCTTTTCCAGGGATACCTGGGCAGGAGGATCTCAAAAGAAAAAGAAAAAAAAAGGGGGTGGAGTGTTAGGCTAGAGCTATTCAGGCCTGTCTGCAAGGCCTGGACTGTAAGAATGTAGGTGTATTCTTATCATTTCGCTAGTTACAGAGGTATAAAAGAAGGAATCAAAGATCACTGTCTGTGGAATGGCCTTCTCTTACTGCGACAGGCTATGGCCTTCAGCCAAGATGTAGTTAGGCAGCCATACGCTGGGAAGTGTCTGGTCACATCCTCACATTCCAAACTAGTCACATTGAAATAAGGTGCTATTGGGCTGTTAGGAATACAATCCTGCCCTGATATTTCTATCACCTCCAGAGAAAGAGAAGAGCCTAGAAGATGTAAAAGGAAACCTGGTTTGATAGCGTCCTGTCTGGCAAGAACTCACTTATCAATAGACACAGCTGGAAAACCCTTATGTCTGTATAAATGTAGTGGTGAAATCCTCACATCTGTATTGTTTTGTATGTTTCTTTGCATGGTCTCTGTCTGGTTCTGTGATTGTTTCTGTCTACTGTACAATTAATTTTGTTGGGTGTAAACCAATGAAGGTGGTGGAATATAATTGGTTAAATAACCATGTTACAATATGTTAGGACTGGATAGTTAAATTTCAGTAAAATGACTGGTTAAGAAATAGCTAAGCAAAACACAGGTTTTACTATATAGTCTGCAGTCAATCAGGAAGTAAAGGGGGAGGAGAATGGGAACAGGGGAACAGGGATTGGGGGAATTGGGATCATGTTTTGGTAAAGGGGGAAATGGGAACAGGGGATGGGAACGGGAACAGGGACACAGGCAAGGCTCTGTGGTGTGAGAGCTGGGAAGGGGGACAGTAAGGAAGGAAACTGGAATCATTGCTTGCTGGAAGTTCACCCCAATAAACATCAAATTGTTTGCGCCTTTGGACTTGGGGTACTGCTGCTCTCTGTTCATGCGAGAAGGACCAGGGAAGTGAGAGGGTGAAGGAATAAGCCCCCTAACACCAAGTATCCCTAGACATTCCCAGACTGGTGTATCTCTAACCTGGCCTTAAAAACCTCCAGTGAAGGAAATTCCACAGCCTCCCTTGGAAGTCAATGCAAGGCAAACACAGGCCAAAACAACGCTGCACACACAGACGCTGGGCTTGGGGTTAAGGGGAGAGGCAAGAATTCAAACAATCTGGGTTCGGTTCCGAGTTTTGCCGCAAATTCTCCATGAAAACTTGAGCAAATTACTTCAGCTCTCTGAGCTTCAGTTTCCCATCTGTAAAATGGAGAGTTGCCTCCCACCATTGGCCTATTTAGCCTTTGAGCTTTTTGTGGCAAGGACTCTCTGTCCCTGTGGGCATGTCTACACTGCAGTCAGACACCGGCGGCTGGCCCGTGCCCGCTGACTTGGGCTCACACAGCTCAGACTGTGGGGCTGTTTAATTGTGGTGTCTATGGTCCAGCTGGGGCTGCAGCCCAAGGTCTGGCACCCTCCCACCTCGCGGGGTCCTACAGCCTGGCTCCAGCCCGAGCCCAGACATCTACACTGCAATTAAACAGCCCCTTGGCCTGAGCCCTGTGAGCCTGAGTCACCTGGCATGGGCCAGCTGGGGGTTTTTAACGGCAGGGTAGAGATACCCTTGGTGTCTGTGCAGCACCTGTCACAATGGGGACCCTGATCTTGGTCAGTGTCTGTGCAGAGCCCTGCACAACAGGAAGCCTGATCTCAGTCAGGGGCTCTGCAACTCCTGGCATTACAGGATCCCTGATTTTGTTTCGGGCCCCTGCAGCATTTGGCAAACGGGGGGGTCAGGATCCCTGTCAGGGTCTGTGCAGTGCCCAGTACAGTGGTGCGACGTGATCTGGGTTGGGGTCAGTGCAGTGCCAGACCCAACGGGGACACAGATCTCAGTCAAGGTCTCTGAAGTGCCCAGCACAATAGAGGCAATGGTTTGGGTCGCAGTCGTTCGCTGCCTGCGACAAGGGGGGCCATGATCTCGGTCCAGGTCTCAGTTTTACCTGGCACAACAGTGGGATCTGATCTCACCTGGGGTCTCTTCAGCGCCTGGCAGAACAGGGCCCAGATCTCAGTTGGGGTCTCTGTAGCAGCTGTCAGAACAGGGCCACGCTCAGTACGATAAGAGCCTTGATCTCAGTCACACACCTGGAGAGAAAAGCGGGAAGATTCTCAAGTATTCGATATCAGTATTTCAGAACTGAGGAGAAAATGGGGCACAAACTAAATATTTGCTAATGTAAAAGTTAAGCACCAACATCTGGGGAGATTTTATGTCACCATTTAACAGTTCAAGAGAAAAGATGGGGAATTATACAGGGATATTCAATCAACAACAGACTGGGACAGATTCTTCTTGTCACATATTCACATGGCCGGCAGGGATCCCTGGGTGATGTCTTTTCACAGGGGACAGGAGTGGGGCTGGAGTCACAAAGTCACTATCAATGGGGAGGGGCTGGCAGTGGGGTCTGGGAATGTGACTAGCAAGCGGTGGGGGGGGGCTGCTGGGTTGGGCAGGGTGGGGGAGGGGAAGTAGCTGGGAGGGGAAACCTGGGGCTGGGCCCTCTCCACGGGGGACACTTGCTCCTCCCTCCCCTTCCTGGCCCTTCTCAGGCCCCGTTGCCAGCAGAGAGTGGCCCCCCCAGCCCAGCCCAGAGGTGTCCCTGTCTCAGGGCCCCCCCAGCCTCTGCCCATTCACCCTCTGCCCAGCTCAGGAATCACTGGGCGGAACCATTTCCCACCCGCACAAGGACAAATCCCTGCAGGTGGAAATGGGGGAAACCCCCCAAACCTGAGACCTGAACTGGCCACTGGCGAAGGGGAGAGAAAATGGGGCACAATCGGGGGGGGGGGACAGGGAACTTCTCAGGGGTTGGGGGAGGGGGGGTCACCCTGGGCGCTGCTCGTGGCTCTCTAGGGAGAAAGGGGGCAGGACGGGGGAGGAGGGGGGTCCCCACGGGAGGGGGCAGCGGTAAATCCGAGGGGATCTCAGCCCCCCCCTTTCTCTCCCCGCTCCTCGGGGGTCACCTGCCCCCCCCCCCGGCCATGTCCGGGCTGCACCGACATTTCCCGCCCGGCCCCACGCAGGGACCCCAGGGTTAATGACGGGCTCTCCCGCCGCGATCTGCGCATGCCCAGAGCCCCACCGGCACCAACCCTTCTCCGGCCCGGGAGAGGCTCCAATGGCCCCGCGCGAGCCAGGCAGAGCCAACGGTCGTTCGCAGTCACTTCCGCTCCGGGGAGGGTCAGGAACTACATCTCCCAGCCTGCCCCGGGGCCGCTCCCGCCCTTTCCGCAGCCCAGGGAAGGGAGGTGTCCAGCAGCTGTTACTGCGCATGCTCCGTGCGAGCCCCGCTGGGGGCGGTAGAACAAAGCTGCTGCTGCCGCCTCCGCGTGAGCCGGGCCCCGGGCTGAGCCGCTGCTGCTCCCCGGGGGGGTCTGTGCGGGGGGGCCCGGCCGGGGGGGGGTTTCTTCAGCTGGGCCCCGCCCCCCGGGCAGCTCCCGGGGAGTGAGAGACCCCGGGGGGCGGGAACGTGACTCTGCCCCGGGGAACCCGGGAGAAGCCTCGGAGCCGCGTCGGCCCCAGCGGAGCCGCAGCAGGATCCGCCCCCCGCTGGGATGGGGGGGCCGGGGTCCGGCGGGGGGCGGGGCATTAAATCTCTCCCCATAGCACTGTGCTGTTCCCGGGCACTGCGCATGCTCAGTAGCAGCTGCTGAAGCCGCTGCCCTTCCCCCCGCCCGTATCAGCCGGAACGTTCCGCTGGGAGGGGGCGAGGGAGCGGGCCGGGGCCGGGGGCTGAGCAGGGAATTGATGGGGGGGTCAGGGAGGTGGGGGGGGGCTAAAGGGAAGATCCGGGCGGGGGGGGAGCAGGAGTTGAGCTGGGGGGCGCAAGGGGGGAGTCGGGGTTGCGGGGGGGGGGAAGATCATTGGGGCGGGACATTTGAACTGTTTTGTGCAGCCAGGAAATTCCCGCGGGGGGGGAGGTGAGTTCACTGAATCCTGCCCTGTTTGTGCCCCGTCCTCCCACCTACAAAGTCTCTCCCGCTTTTCCCCTTTTCTCCCATTATCACACGTGACTATAAAATCCAGGGAGATCCCCCCCCCCCTGCCCCCAATGATGAGCTCTCTAATCTCCCCCGATTTCCCCTGGTCTCTCCATACGTCTCAAGTGTCCATTTAAAATCTCTCCGATGTGGCAGCTTTCCCCCCCCCCCCACTTTATCTGCAGCAATTTGTCCTCATTTAGGTGGAAAATTGTTGCCTTGAGTCATTCCCCAGCACATGGCTGCCCCTGGAGTGGGGATGGGAGGAGATGCCCGTTCTCTGCCAGGGCGGGGACGGGAAGAGCACGTGTCCCCCATGGAGACTGCCCACAGTTTCCCCCAGCCCTCAGTTGCCAGTCACCTGCCCGTCCCCCACTTCCGCCCGCTTCCTTTATCCAGGGAGCCTGCCAGCTCCCCCTCCCCCCTTAAATCAGCTCCTCCCAGGCTCCCTGCTGCTCATGTGAATGGTGGCAGTGGGGGGGAACCATCACATTGTGTTTATATATTGGACAGTCTCATAAAATGCAGTCAAACAGTCTCCCTTTTCCCTCTGGTTATTTAATAGCAACATAAAATCCCCCTCAGATCTTTGTATTTTTCTCTCATGTTATCAATTGCTTAGCTTGTGGCTTGTTTTCTCTACAAATCTCAAAGACTGATATAAAATACTCTAAACATTTGCCCCACTTTTCTTTAGTTGTCTAATTCTAAGTGAATATCCCCTGAGATTTTTTTTCTTGTCTCTCTCATGATAAAATACAAAGAAAATCTCAGATTTCCTCACCTTTCCTTTCCTCAGATTCTTGAACATGGATATAAAATGTTTGCAAATGTTGCCCATTTCCGCTCTATTCATTTATCAAATATTGATGTGAAACACTCAGATTTTGCCTCCTATCAACAACTGATATAAAATCCCTCTGATTTTCCACTTTCCTCTCTATAATTTGCAAAATGGATCCAAAATCTCTCAGAGTTCAACCCTTTCTCTTTCATTTCTGAACGTTGCTCTCAAAGCTCAGGATTTCCCTCTTTCTATATCATTATCAAATGTTAGTTAAAAATCCTCTCGGGTTTGGGGCTGTTCCCCGTGTTTCTAAATCCCACCAACTTCTTCCTTCGAGGGAACCTGTTGCCCTGAGTTCTTCTCCATCCTGGATGTTGTAGGGAGTTAAATTGCCCAGAGATCATCTTTCCCGTCTCCTTTGCGAATCATTTGTTCCCTCCTTTACCTCTGTTAAAATGATTGCCGAAGAAAGAGACCAGCCAGATATTTAATACCCATCAAAGCCAGAGGTCTCTCCCTGTTTGGGGATCAGTGGTTCCCAGCTGGTAACGGGAGAGTTGGCTGGACCCTTTTCTTTTCTCCAGCTGGCACGGGATGAAGAGGTCACTCAGTGCAGTGTGGGTCCAGAAGTATCGTAAACCCCATGACAAATGGTCTCTGTGATGTAGCCACCTCTGGGGTGGCTCCATGGTGACCATTATTTGCTAGTGACAGGGCATGGACATGTCTTACCTCTCTGCTGAAGGGCAGGCGGGGGTCCTAGGAGGGCAGTGGGGGAATCCCAGGAAGGCAGTGAGTTCCTAATTGGGGTCCCTCGCTGGTGGGGGCTCTTGGTGGGATTCCCAGCCTGGCAGTGAAGATCTGGTGGGGGTTCTCTGGCCGGTGGGGCTCTGAGGGGTATCTGGGATCTCTCTGGCCAGGGATTCTGGGAGTTGGGTCCCAGGAAATATCTGGTGGGACCCTGGCTGAGGGGATCTGGGTACTGGGGGTGTTGGGGGCCCCTGGATGGAGGCTCTGGGGGCTGCTACTAACCATGTTCCTTCTCTCTGATCAGCTTGTGCCAGAATCCTGGCTCCAAGCACTGCCCGACATTCCCTGGCCAGGCCCAGTCACTGTGATAACTTTCTAGCCACTTATCAAACCCTGTGAGGTGAAATCACAGATTTTGCATTTCTCCCCTCTTGAAAACTGCAGGAACTTCCAGTTCCATTGGGAAAACTCCTGCCCGATTCCTTGTCCTAGATCTGGAGGGTGAGGGGGGTGGGAAGGAGTGCTACCCTATGGCACTATCTTCCACAGCATTCTGGACTCGTGAGCTCTCTCCTGCCGTCCATCACCCCCCTCTGACAAACAGAGGCGAAGGACACCATTCCTTACCCAGCCTGGCTAATCGCTATTAATGGAGTTAACCTCCGTGGATTTATCCAGCTCTCTTCTAAACCCTGTTATATTCCTAGCCCTCACAACCTCCTCAGGCAAGGAGTCCCACAGGCTGAGTGTGCGTTGTGTGAAGAAATACTTCCTTTTGTTTGTTCTAAACCTGCTTCCTATTAATTTTCATTTGGTGATTCCTAGTCCTTGTGTTATGAGCAGTAAATAACACTTCCTTATTCACTTTCTCCACGCCAGTGATGATTTTATAGACCTCTCTCATATCCCCCCTTTGTCTCTTTTCCAAGCTGAAAAGTCCCTGTCTTTTTAATCTCACCTCATACAGAAGTTGTTCCATACCCCTAATCATTTTTTTTTGTTCTTTTCTGAACCTTTTCCAATTCCAATGTATCTTCTTTGAGATGGGGAGACCACATCTGCACGCAGTATTCAAGATGTGGGTGTACTATGGATTTATAGAGAGGCAATATGACATTTTCTGTCTTATTATCTATCCCTTTCTTAATGACTCCCAACTTCTTGTTTGCTTTTTGACAGCCACTGCACGTTGAGTGGATGTTTTCAGAGAACTATCCACAGTGACTCCAAAATCTCTCGAGTGGAAACATAATTTAGACCCCATAATTTTATGTATAGTTGAGATTGTTTTCCAATGAGCTGCACTATGTGTTATCCTGACATCTAGTACTGCTGAGATCCTGCAATCAGTGATATCCCTGCCCTTCCTGTTCCCTTTCTCCCCTGAACCCCACCAGCCCATAGTTACTGTTCCCAGCTTCCCCAGGACTCTCTCATTGTCTCTGGACCTGTCTGTCAGCAAGAAGCAGTGCCAGGGAGACTTGCCCTCTCTCTAGAGACTTTGATTTCTGGGACATGGATTTACTTTCTATGTGTTCTAGGAGACTCTTTGAAATTGAGTGTCTGTGACATTAACCATAGTGCAATCTGGACTGTTGAACAGCTGTGAGACTCAGTTCCCAAGCTCGGGTGCCTTTTACACTGCTTTACTGTGAGAACAGCCACTCCTGGGCAGGTAACACACAGTCTCCAGCATGTAACTCGCTCCCAGCTACACAGTACTGAGTGCTGCTAGTCAGCGACTCTCGAATTACAGTACCCCACAAGAGAACCCCAGAAAATTCTCTGCTCCCAGACTTCTCCATCTTGCACTGTCCAGGACACTCTTGAACAATGGGAGCTCATGAAATCTGTCATTTCATCAGTGGAAAATGACGTGCCAACCTTGTCATTCCAAATGGAGTTTCCAACACACTTGAATCCGAGGTCCCTTCCAACCCTGAGATTCTATGATTCTATGAAACACACTGGTTAGGTAAAACAATAAAACAAAATTGTTAACTGCCAGAAAAAAATCTTTTCAGTGGCTAAGTGTAATGAGGCATAAAAGTCAGAATTGTTTACAAAAGAAATGCAAAGATAAAACACAAATTAACGTCTAAGTTAACAAGCTAAAATGGATTCAAAGCAAATGTTTCTTTCTCCATGTGCTGAGACAGGCTGGTTTTCCTTTCAGCCAGGACTCCCCCGTAACCTGCCCCTGCCTCCCAAGTTCAGTTCTTCAGGATTTGTCATGGGCAGAGGGAAAGGGGAGAGAGAGAGAGAGAGTCCCAAGCATTTTCCTCACCTCTTTTTATAATTCAGTCCTTTCTATTAGAAACAACTTCAATTCTCAGCTGAGTCATGGTGACAGGTTGTCTGTTGGAGATATGAGTTTCAGGTCTCCCTCTGATAGAATGTAAATGTCTTCTTCACACCTTCCCCCTGCCAGTGAATTGCTGTTTGCCTTGCTGTCTCTGAGGAACTGGTCTGTGGGTGTTCCCCAGAATTGTAACTTTTTGTAATATCCTACAGTAAAATCTCATAACTTTACATACAGTGTTGCTACACATTTTAACAGGAGGATAATATTCAGTAGATTATGTGATTTCAAGTGATACTTCACAAACCATACTGTGTATAAAATTGATCATAATTTTTCAGAAGAGTGAACATAGGATTACAGACTGACACAGGGCCTGTGTGTGTGTTCCCAGCAGATATGTGGATTTTTCAATCCCTCCTAAGCAAAGTGTTCTGCATCTTCAAGGATCTGGTTTACTAAGTGTGACACTGCATGGAATTGTGAGACGCTTCCTATTATTATTACTTTGCAATTTTATCATATTGGTATTAATAATGAATTGTGCTAGATATGCCATGTTAGGTGTCAGGGAAAATGTTATAATTTTCCAAGTATGATCATTTTTTTTGTTTGTATCACCTTTGTATTGTGAGATATAGCTACGTAGGGTATATCTGTATTCCAGACGGTGGACTGTGTTTCTGGGTGACATCCTCAGATCTATTGGCATCAGCACTGCCTAGCCTGTTTGATGGCCCGTCCAGGGTCATCAGCTGTACAATGAATCCATGGAAAGGATCAAGGGGATACACCGATTGAGTCAGCAAGACATGCCGGGGAATGCCTGTGTAACGAGAACGCCAAGGATTTTCCAGGCCTGTAACACTCGCTTCCTCCCCTCTGCAGAAACGGAGCCTTAGAGCAGCCCGGATCCAGCATGGGAGCTGAGACCCCACGGGGCCCTGGGAGCTAGGGTGACCAGATGTCCCGATTTTATAGGGACAGTCCCGATTTTTGGAGCTTTTTCTTACATAGGCACCTATTACCCCCCACCCCCTGTCCAGATTTTTCACAATTGCTGTATGGTCACCCTACTGGGAGCTGTAATTCCTTGGCCAGCTCCCTGCCTTGGAGCAGGGAAGGAACTACATTTCCCAGCATTCCCTTGGCTGCTATCAACAGGAAAGGGAGGGGGAAGCTGCGAGACTCCATGCGCTGCAGCTTGCTGTGGCTGGGGAGCTGGCTGCTAGAAGGGGGTGGCAGTGTGAATGGGGAACAAGTGTGCCCAAGGAGTAGAAGGCTTTGGCCCAGGTAGCACCCTCAGAAGACTTCCCCAGACTGGCTTAGGGATGCTGGTGTGACCTCGCCTGGCAGCCCCCAAGGAAGGAACTGGGTGGACTAAATGGACAGTGTCCCCTTCTATCTGAAGCCTGGCAAGGGAGGTATGTGGATCCCACCAGAAGTTAAAATGGTAAGTAAGGGAGGGGAGGCTTTACTAGAGGACCTGGGCAGCTTCAGAAACAGCACAGGAGGATTTCCACTTCTGAGCCATGAAAATAGAAATTGACTTTTTCCTTTCCAGATTTAGCTAATGTTCAGAAAGGGAATCTAGCGCCTGCCTTCCAGATTTGAACACCCTCAAAATTCAGGAGTGCTCAAGCTCAATTTGGGCAGCTGTTACTTCATTTCTCCCAAATCAAATATGCTGATCCACTATCATTTGCTGTAGAAAAAGTAGGATAAAATTGAGCAACAAATGCTGGGGTCTTCCCAGTGCTCACTAGGGCTGGAATTGCTATTTTCAACAGCCATTACCATTTTTTTTAAGTTTTGCTTGTTTAAAAGGAAGACAGTGATATTGCACTGGCAAATCCCCCATAGAAACAAAGAGTGGAACAAAAGGATAATAAAGGCACCTCATGTTTTCCTCATTTATGTAGGACAGTCTTATAAGATGGATCCAGACATCTTCCAATCACACAAGCTGAAAATTATTCCACTTTACTGCAGTAACCATGCGGGAACCAGTCCTGTCTGTGTTCTGTGCGCATCCAAAATCCCTGCTGAACTCAGAAGTGCCTTGCTTTTGTGACCATCTCACCTGAAATGTTCAGCCCTTGTAAGGGAAGCAGGTTCACATTTAGTAATTGGGTGGGAAGCGTCTCAGAAAAAGTTAGGTGCTGTAGGAGGTGTTGCTTATTCACTAGGTAATGTGAGATCTTCCTCTTACACTAGTAAACCAGTGCCGCACAGCAGGCACTTTGCTCCTGGAGTCTAGAATGGGGCCTTTGCGTCTATACACAGCCCATTAAAGACAATGAAAAGCCTCCCACTCACTTCAACAGGCTTTGGCCAGAACTGGTTATACACGGGGTAACCCCACTGTCTTCACAGGGTCCTGGTCTCACAGCGGAGGGGGGGCATGTGAGCTTGTTGCAGAGCTGCTGCTCCGGGACGGGAATCTCCTGGCATCCCAGCCTCCAAAATCATTCAGGCTTCACTTTCTGCACGACTAGGTGCTGGCTGAGGAGGGCGTGGGAATTGGTGGCCTCTGCTGCAGGTGATGGGAATCGCAGGTATTTAAAGCCATGGCCTAGAGGAGGGAAGTGCCTAACTGCAGAGTCTGCAGCTGCCTAGGGCCAGGGCTGAGGATTTAGAGTCCCTAGTGCTGCCATTGCAAGGTTCAAGCAATGCCGTGACTGGTGACATGGGGGGGTGGGTACTGGAGACATGGCTAGAGAAGGTCTGAATGAGGAAGGAGATAAATCTGTGGGGAGTTTCCTTGATCACTATGAAAGTTCTGCTCACTGTGGACACTGGTAAACCCACATGGGTGTACAGCTCAATAAGAAAACGCGGGGGCTGAGGGAGCTGTGTATGGCAATGCGTACAGTCATGGAGAGGTGTGTGATCAAAATGAAAAATGTCTCTGAGGTTCAGTAGCGGGTATCCTATGGCACCAATGGCACTGCCCCACCAGGCCCACACTCGGAGCCCACAGTGACTACATAGGGGCCTACAAATATGTTTGGTACCAGGACCCACAGAAGGTTAATCTGGTCCTGACTGCCTGAGCACTATTTCAGTCCCACATTTTTGGGTGGACCTCCCACAGTGGGAGCTGCAGAGCCCTCCCCCGCAAAACACACACACACCCCATCCTACTTCCTGGTGTTGGGAGGGGAACAGGAGAAAGGACAAAAGAAGCAAGAGAAGAAGCGGAGGGAGGGAGGGAGGGATGGAGGAAAAGGTGAAACAAAAAGGACAAACCCTAATGTCCCCAGTGATTCTAAGGGACAAAATCCCAGGTGTGCAATAAAATTCTGCCTCCTTAAGCTCGTGTTTTCCATGCCTAGAATTCAACTCCCACCAGATGGATCAGACTGAACAGGTTTCAAACCTCCACGAGGCTCTTACCTTCTAAACAGGGACGGCTGTTTTCTAGTAAAATCACCGAAAGGGAAGGAGAAAACTCGAAAGAGGTTCCTCCTGGCGCACACGTCCGTGAACCTGAATACTCTCTCAGTCCTCAAAGAGAGACCTGGAGAAGGAGACTTGCTGGAGCAAAGCCACAGGGGTCTCTGAGGTTTCCCTGGCCCCTCGCCCCTGTCCTGCCTGACTGATGTCAGCATCTCTCTGTGAGGTCACCATCTCCCCACCACCTTGGACCAATAGTCTGAGGTCCTGCAAAAGGCCTTTGTGATGTCACTGCCACACCTCTCCCTTGCTGTGCCAATGTCCTGCCCCTGGCCAGGCACTTTGGAGGTTTGAGCTACTCCCTGTGGATCACCCCACTCAAGGAGCTTTTCTGCAGAGCATCCTCAGATGTCTGAGCACACGAGTGCCATGGCAACGAACTGACACACGTGACACCAAAATGAGATCATTAATATACTAACCTAGAGGAGAAGGACACTGCAGCATTAGTAGGGGAGAACCCCCTACTGAACATGCATTACACCTGGCAGCGTCAGCAGAACATATCGGCTACACAACTAAAGAAAGGGATCTGCACGTGGCTGTAGACCAGTGGCTCCCAACACGGTGCCCGCGAGCGCCATGGCGCCCGCCGGGGCATTTATCTGCACCCACCTACTGCCCAGCAGGGGAGAGAAGCTGTGGCCCTGCGCCTGACGGGGACAGAGAACTCAGGCTGCGGGCGCCGGTGCTCTCTGTCCCTGGCAGGCGCGGGGCTGCAGCTTCTCCAGGGCTGCAGCCTGCAGGCACCGGTGCTCTTTGTCCCTGGCAGGCGCGGGGCTGCAGCTTTTCTCCAGCTTCTCCGGGGCTGCAGGCTGCGGGCGCCGGTGCTCTCTGTCCCTGGCAGGCGCGGGGCTGCAGCTTTTCTCCAGCTTCTCCGGGGCTGCAGGCTGCGGGCGCCAGTGCTCTCTGTCCCTGGCAGGCGCGGGGCTGCAGCTTCTCTCCAGCTTCTCCGGGGCTGCAGCCTGCGGGCGCCGGTGCTCTCTGTCCCTGGCAGGCGCGGGGCTGCAGCTTCTCTTCGGCTTCTCCAGGGCTGCAGCCTGCGGGCACCGGTGCTCTCCGTCCCTGGCAGGCGCGGGGCTGCAGCTTCTCTTCGGCTACGGCCTGCGGGCGCTGGTGCTCTCTGTCCCTGGCAGGCGCGGGGCTGCAGCTTCTCTCCAGCTTCTCAGGGGCTGCGGGCACCGGTGCTCTCCGTCCCTGGCAGGCACGGGGCTGCAGCTTCTCTCGGGCTGCGGCCTGCGGGTGCCGGTGCTGTCTGTCCCTGGCAGGCGCGGGGCTGCAGCTTCTCTCCGGCTTCTCCGGGGCTGCGGGCACCGGTGCTGTCTGTCCCTGGCAGGCGCGGGGCTGCAGCTTCTCTCCGGCTTCTCCGGGGCTGCAGGCTGCGGGCACCGGTGCTCTCTGTCCATGGCAGGCGCGGGGTTGCAGCTTCTCTTGGGCTGCGGCCTGCAGGCGCCGGTGCTCTCGTTCCCTGGCAGGCGCGGGGCTGCAGCTTCTCTCCGGCTTCTCCGGGGCTGCGGGCACTGGTGCTCTCCGTCCCTGGCAGGCACGGGGCTGCAGCTTCTCTCGGGCTGCGGCCTGTGGGCGCCGGTGCTCTCTGTCCCTGGCAGGCGTGGGGCTGCAGCTTCTCTCCGGCTTCTCCGGGGCTGCGGGCACCGGTGCGCTCTGTCCCTGGCAGGCGCGGGGCTGCAGCTTCTCTCCGGCTTCTCCAGGGCTGCAGGCTGCGGGCACCGGTGCTCTCTGTCCCTGGCAGGCGCGGGGCTGCAGCTTCTCTCGGGCTGCGGCCTGCGGGCGCCGGTGCTCTCTGTCCCTGGCAGGCACGGGGCTGCAGCTTTTCTCCAGCTTCTCCAGGGCTGCAGCCTGCGGGCGCCGGTGCTCTCTGTCCCTGGCAGGCGCGGGGCTGCAGCTTCTCTTTGGCTGCGGCCTGCGGGCGCCGGTGCTCTCTGTCCCTGGCAGGCGCAGGGCTGCAGCTTCTCTCCAGCTTCTCCGGGGCTGCAGTCGCCGGCTTTCTCTGTCCTTGGCAGGCGTGGGGCTGCGGCTTCGAAGCTGCAGAGAAGCTGCAGCCCAGCCCCGGCCAGGAACAGAGAACTCTGGGGCTGCAGGCTTCAGTCTATGTTAAAGGAAGGATAATAAATATATTTGGGCCAGCAGTTCAACAATGTTTTACTTTTTAAAAAATAAAGATGAAAATTGTTTATATTTATTTTGTAAAATATTTTGTAGATAAAAAAACAGCAAATTGACATGGGAAGGTGAAAGAGTAACTGCCGAATAATTTAGTTAATACCTTTTACATGTAAAATTACCGTTTTTATCTTATGGATTCATATATTATGTAATATTAAATGACTTTTTTTGTATATTTAATGTACAAACAGAAAATAAGCCTTGAAAAATGGTTGGCGCCCACCACACTCTTCTGAAAACCTGAATGTGCTACTGGCCACAAAAAGGTTGGGAAGCACTGCTGTAGACAGATCAATGCAAAGCTCCACTCACTGCACAGCTGCCAGCAGAAAAGCGAACGTGTTCAGATCCATAAGGAATGGGATGGAGAATAACACGGAACGTTTGTATATAAATCACGGGGGCAGCCTCGAATATCCAGGGACCACCATGGCTACTACAGCACCGCACACGGGATATTTTAAATCTATCCTTGAGAACTGGGGAAGAAATAGGTCTAAAAAGAAATATTTGATGAGAGAAAAGCACCCGGTTCTGAAGAGATTTTATACCAAGTAAGTGACAGTAGTTGGACAGTGTGACGGGATTGTATATGGAAGTTCCATAAACAGACAGTAATAATTGCCCCACCCCCACCCTTCACATGGGCAGCAGGGAGCCCTTTGGGGAGGTGCTTTAAGAGGGTACGTGAGGGGAGTATGGAGCAGGAAAACTCCCTGGCAGTGGGGAGGAGGCAGCAGCAGGGAGGGGGTGACTTGCAGCTGGGGGGGGCTGGGCAGGGGGGGCAGCAGCAGGGGGGTGGGTGACTGGCAGCTGGGGTGGCGCTGGGCAGTGGGGGCACCAGCAGCAGCAGGGCGGGAGGTGACTGGCAGCTGGGGGGGCGCTGGGCAGGGGGGCAGCAGCAGCAGGGCGGGGGGTGACTGGCGACGGGGGGGGCGCAGGGCGGGGGGGGCAGCACCAGCAGGGCGGGCGGGTGATTGGCAGCTGGGGGGGGGCTGGGCAGGGGGGCAGCAGCAGCAGCAGTGGGGCAGGTGACTGGCAGCTGGGGGGGCGCTGGGCAGGGGGGCAGCAGCAGCAGGGCAGGCGGGTGACTGGCAGCTGGGGGGGCGCTGGGCAGGGGGTCAGCAGCAGCAGCAGTGGGGCGGGTGACTGGCAGCTGGGGGGGCGCTGGGCAGTGGGGGCACCAGCAGCAGGGCAGGCGGGTGACTGGCAGCTGGGGGGGCACTGGGCAGGGGGTCAGCAGCAGCAGGTCGGGCGGGTGACTGGCAGCTGGGGGGGCGCGGGGCCGGGGGGCAGCCGCAGCAGCAGGGCGGGTGACTGGCAGCGGGGGGGGCGCTGGGCATTGGGGGCACCAGCAGCAGGGCAGGGGGTGACTGGCAGCGGGGGGGCGGCGGGGGGGCGCTGGGCGGGGGGTGACTGGCAGCGGGGGGGCGCTGGGCGGGGGGGCAGCAGGGCGGGGGGTGACTGGCAGCGGGGGGGCGCTGGGCGGGGGGGTGACTGGCAGCTGGGGGGGCGCTGGGCGGGGGGGCAGCAGGGCGGGGGGTGACTGGCAGCTGGGGGGGCGCTGGGCGGGGGGGCAGCAGGGCGGGGGGTGACTGGCAGCTGGGAGGGCGCTGGGCGGGGGGGGCAGCAGCAGGACGGTGGAACCTGGGGCCGGACAGTCTCTCCCTCCCCCCCCCCGGCCGCTGCGTCTCGGGCCCCCGCGAGCTGCTCCCGGGGTCTCGGGCTCTGGCGCGAGAGGGACGCGCCCCGGCCGCGGGCAGGGACCGGCACATAGGAAGGGGCGGGGCTGGGGTCTCCGGGCGGGGCCGCTGTTCCTCAGCCGGGGCGGGGTCTCTGCGAGGGGCGGGGATGAGATGAGGCCTCCCTTACCTGAGCTGCGGAGAGCGGAAGCGCCCTCGGGGCAGGCTGGGAGATGTAGTTCCTGATTCGCCCCGGAGCGGAACTGACGTTGGCGGGAGAGGCGGAGGCGGGCTGCGAAGGAGCGTTGGGCGCTGCGGCTCTGCCTGGCTCGCGCGGGGCCGTTGGAACCTCTCCCGGGCCGGAGAAGGGTTGGTGCCGGTGGGGCTCTGGGCATGCGCAGATCGCGGCGGGAGAGCCCGTCATTAACCCTGGGGTCCCTGCGTGGGGTCGGGGGGTGAGACCGGGCTGGGGGCGGGCGGGAAATGTCTGTGCAGCCCGGACATGGCCGGGGGGGGGGGGCAGGTGACCCCCGAGGAGCGGGGAGAGAAAGGGGGGGGCTGAGATCCCCTCGGATTTACCGCTGCCCCCTCCCGTGGGGACCCCCCTCCTCCCCCGTCCTGCCCCCTTTCTCCCTAGAGAGCCACGAGCAGCGCCCAGGGTGACCCCCCCTCCCCCAACCCCTGAGAAGTTCCCTGTCCCCCCCCCCCGATTGTGCCCCATTTTCTCTCCCCTTCGCCAGTGGCCAGTTCAGGTCTCAGGTTTGGGGGGTTTCCCCCCATTTCCACCTGCAGGGATTTGTCCTTGTGCGGGTGGGAAATGGTTCCCCCCAGTGATTCCTGAGCTGGGCAGAGGGTGAATGGGCAGAGGCTGGGGGGCCCTGAGACAGGGACACCTCTGGGCTGGGCTGGGGGGGCCACTCTCTGCTGGCAACGGGGCCTGGGAAGGGCCAGGAAGGGGAGGGAGGAGCAAGTGTCCCCCATGGAGACGGCCCAGCCCCCGGTTTCCCAGTCCCAGCTACTCCCTCCCCATCACCTGCTAGTCACATTCACAGACCCCACTGCCAGCCCCTCCCCACAGCCAGCGACTTTCTGACTCCAGCCCCACTCCTTTTCCCTGTGAGTGTGAGGCAAGAAGAATCCATCCCATTCTGTTGATTCAATATCCTTGTATAATCCCCTCCAATTTCCCATCTTTTCTCTTGAATGGTGACATAAAATCCCCCACATGATGCTTGTCCCTTATATTGGCAAATATTTAGTTTGTGCCCCATTTTCTCCTCAGTTCTTAAATACTGATATCAAATTCTCAAAAATCTTCCCCCTTTTCTCTCCAGGTGTGTGACTGAGATTGGGGCTCCTATCGTACTGAGTGTGGCCCTGTTCTGCCAGATGCTGCAGAGACCCCAACTGAGATCTGGGCCCTGTTCTGCCAGGCACCAAAGAGACCCCAGGTGAGATCAGACCCCACTGTTGTGCCAGGTAAAACTGAGACCTGAACCGAGATCACGGCCCCCCTTGTGCCAGGCAGCACATGACTGCGGCCCAAACCGCTGCCTCCATTGTGCTGGGCACTTCAGAGATCCTGCTGAGTCTGGCATTGCACTGACCCTAATGAAGATCACACCCAACCACTGTACTGGGCACTGCACAGAACCTGACAGAGATCCTGGCCCCACATTTTGCCAGATACTGCAGGGGCCCTAAACAAAATCAGGGATCCTGTAATGCCGGGAGTTGCAGAGTCCCCAACTGAGCTCAGGCTCCCCTGTTGGTCAGGACTCTGCACACTGACCAAGATCAGGGTCCCCATTGTAACAGGTGTTGAACAGACACCAAGGATATCTTTACCCTGCCATTAAAAACCCCCAGCTGGCCCATGCCAGGTGACTCAGGCTCATAGGGCTCAGGCGAAGGGGCTGTTTAATTGCAGTGTAGATGTCTGGGCTCGGGCTGGGGCCAGGCTATAGGACCCTGCGAGGTGGGAGGGTGCCAGACCTTGGGCTGCAGTCCCAGCCGGAAAATGGACACCACAATTAAACTGTCCCACAGCCTGAGCCGTGTGAGCCCAAGTCAGCGGGCATGGGCCAGCCGCCGGTGTCTAACAAGTTTGCATGGAGAATCTGGGTTCAGTTCCCAGTTTTGCCCCAAATTGTTTGAATTCTTGCCTCTCCCCTTAACCCCAGGCCCAGCGTGTGTGTGTGCAGCGTTGTTTTGGTCAGTGTTTGCCTTGCATTGGCTTCCAAGGGAGGCGGTGGAATTTCCTTCACTGGAGGTTTTTAAGACCAGGTTAGAGATACACCAGTCTGGGAATGTCTAGGGATACTTGGTTCTGCCTCAGCACAGGGGGCTGGAGTAGACGCCCTCTCAAGATCCCTTCCAGGCCTACACTGAAATAATTCTCTTTTGTGCTGTGTCCTGTTCTACGCTGAGCTGTTTTGCATGGTGCCATTTGGAACTGTGATCGCACCATGTTGTGGAGCAGTTTTATGGTGAATTGTTTTGCCTCAGCATGTTTGGTGCCTGTGTTGTGCTGGTTTGAGATGAGCTCTTTTTTTTTCCGTTGTGTAATATTGTCCTAGGGTGTGTTAGTTTGCATCGTGTTTTCTTTTCCTCTGTATTGTCATTTTATGCTGTGGCTTTTGTTGTTTATTTTTTCTTTTTTTTTTCCCTGAGTTTCCTGACATTATGTTGTGGTGGGTTTTACTCTGGATGTTGTGTTTTGTACGTATATATCGCATGGCATCCTAGAAATGTAGTGCTGGACAGAACCTCAAGATGTCATCAAGTCCAGCTGTCTCTGCCGAGGCAGGACCAAGTATATGTAGATTGTCTCTGGCAGAGCTTTGTCCTATTTGTTCTTAAAAACTTCCAGGGAAAGAGACTCCCCAGCCCCCCTTGTAAGACTATTCCAGAGCTGACCTCCCTTAGCTCTGGGGACACCCACACAGACTGTAGTGGTGAGCAGCTCTGGAGAGAGGAGACCCCGGTGAGTGGGCAGCTGGGGAAAGAGACTGAAGTTGGGAGGAGAAACATTGACGTGTCCAAGGTCACCCAGGCTGTCTGTGACCGAGCTAGAAATAGGTTCTAGTGCCACCGTACTGCTGTTTCTGAAGGTCTCTGCCACCCTGGTGTTTTAGGCACTGGTGCAAACCCTTAGTGTAGATAGAAGTTACACTAGTGCACTCTGATTGGTACTGGTGCACCATGTCCCAGTTTGAAGGTTTGAGGTGGGGGCGGGAGGAAGTGACCTCACAGAGGCCTGGGGCTGGCTGAACAGTGCAGCTGGTAAGGGAGGGGCAGCAGTGAGTGCTGAAGGTATGAGCCAGGAGCGCAGCCCCACAGGGCTGGACACTGGCTGCTCCTGACCCAGGGGACACCCCCCCAGCGAGGTGGTTTGTCCATGGATGCACAGGCTGTCTTGGCAGGGCAGCTCAGCTGCAGTCCCTGCACACCTCTTCCTGCAGCCTAATACAGTGTGCTCGGGGCCTTCCCAAGCTGCGGGTGACGGGGCTGTGGAGTTAACAGGGTCTGTTCCTGGCTCTGTCACAGACCTGTTCAGTGACCGTGGGGAAGTCACAGCCCCTCTCTCTGTAACGCTGTCCCCAGTGACTGGAGAGCACGAGCACCAGCTTCGGGCAGACTGGTAAGAAGCAGGGAACAAACCCCAAATTGGGTGTGAGGTCTGTATGGAGATTTCACCAACCAAGTATCCAGTGTAAACGCTCCAGGCACTGTACCAGCATTAACATGGAGTCACAGACAGTCCTCTTGGGTGATCCCATATATTTTACCACGCAGGTGAGCTCACCTTTGTGACAGATGGTCCTTTCCACCAGGCATTCTCAAACCACATACACTAAGGAACTGCCTGACCTCTGGTGTGCTGGCCACCGCTTCCCGCAGCTCCCATTGGCCAGGAATGGTGAACCGCGGCCATTGGGAGCTGCAGGTGGCCATGCCTGCGGATGGTCAATGTAAACAAACTGTCTTGTGGCCCGCTAGCGGATTACTCTGACGGGCCGCAAGCCAAAGGTTGCCGACCCCTGCTCTAGCTGATGTTACATTGATGTGTGTGACCAGGATGCAGAGAAGGAGCTTGTTCAGAAAGCCAAAGGGTGATGTTATTCACTGGAATGCCCCCCACTGCCCCGAGGTAGCGAGATCCCCAGAATACCCTCACCTGGGACAGATGTTGCTGGGAGATGGAGCTGCTTTCCCCAAAGCAATAAGTGGCCTAAGCTCAAGAGCTTTGCCTGCACTGGCTTGTTTTCCTTAATACCTCCCTTCTTATTTATTCATTCACTGGGATTACGGTAACACCTAAATGCCCAAACCAAGATGGGGGCCCCATTGTACTGGGCCCTGGACACACCAATAGTGAGAGACCATCTCTGCCCTGGAGAGCTTCGTACAATCTAAACAGACCAGACAGCAGCTCGGGGGTTTTAGCTCAGAGCCGGGCCAGACGAGGACTGTAGGGAAAATCCCTTCCCTTTGGCTGTATGTTAGGCAGCAGTGAGGCCTGTTACCTCCTCCCTGCAGCTCCATGGCACTGTCACTGCATCACACTCACCCGCCATCTGGTTTGTTATTTCTCCCGTTCCCCAGACCCAGCTATGATGATGGGGAAGGTTCCCTCCTTCTCCCCCGGCTCCACAGTGAGCTCCGCTCTGCCCGGCTACGTCGCTCTCTGCCTCGCTCTACAGGTGCAGAGGCTGGTGTCAGGTAGGAGCTCCGGCCTCCTCGCTGGGTTTGCTGCTGGTCTATTGCTGGTTATTAACATCCATCTCGCACCACTGCCTTGTCTTGCAAACCATGTCTGCTCACCGCGCCTGGTGTCTCATGCTCTTTACACAAATGGAGACACGGCAGAGCACAGCTGGGTCCCTAATAACCATGGTTGCTACCCAGTGATGAGCTCCCAAAATCCTAAGAACCAGTTCCCTACCGGGTCCTCGGTGGTTTGGCGGCAGAGGGGTCTTCACTCGCTCTGGGTTTTCGGCAGCAGGTCCTTCACCCGCAGCGAGTGAAGGACCCGCCGCCGAAGTGCTGCCGAAGACCTGGTAGGGAACCACGTGGTGAGTGCAAGCCCCACGTGCCTGTCTCCCCCTGCCACCCACCCATCTGACCCCAACCCACGTCTTGCCCCCGACTGCCCCCCTCAGAACCCGCAACCTATCAACCACCCCTCCTTGTCCCCTGACCACCTCCTCCCGAGACCCCCCCACCCTAACTGCCCCCAGGACCCCTACCCAACTCGCCCCACTCCCTGTCTCCTGACTGCCTCAACCTCAGCCACCACCACCCTGACAGACCCCCGGGGCTCCCACACCTACCCAACTCCCCTGTTCCACATCCCCTGACTCCCCCCATAACCTCCGCCCCCTCCAACCGCTCCCTACCCCTTATCCAACCCCTCCTCCCAGCCCCAGCCGGCCCCCTTACCATGCTGCTGTGTATGGATGCCGCACAGCCGCTGGAGCTTGCAGCCCCACCCCCTTACCCAGAGGTGAAAGCAAGCCAGTGTGCACCAGTACGGCGTACCGGCGAGAGCCGGTGCACCGCACCAGGGTGGCTCGGCTTCCCCAGGGGGCAATTTAAAGGGCTTGGGGCTCCCAGCAGGGGCTAGAGCTCCAGGCCCTTTAAATTGCCACCAGAGCCCCACTGCTGGAGCCCTGGGGTAGGGCTGCGGGGCTCTGGGGGCTCCCACTACTTCTACCGCCCCGGCCCTTTAAATAGCCGCTGGAGTCCCACCGCTTCCCCAGGGCTCCTGCGGCTGTTTACAGGGCCGGGGTGGTCGAAGCAGGGGAGCCCCGGGCCCTTTAGATAGCCCCTGAGCCCTGGGGTAGCAGGGGGCTCCAGGGGTTATTTAAAGGGCCAGGGCTCCAGCTGCCTCTACCGCCTCGGTCCTTTAAATAGCTGCTGGAGCCCCCCCTCGCCGCTTCCCCAGGGCTCCCGTGGCTCTGTGCGGGGGAGGGGCCAGGCGAGCCTCAGCCTCCCTAGCTGGGAGCTCAAGCGGCCCAGACAGGCCGGATGTGGCCTGCAGACCAGAGTTTGGCCGCCCGCCCACCCCTTTAAGAACTGGTTCTACGCCGGCTTCTAAATTTAGCAGCCTGTTCTTGCGAACCGGCTCCAGCTCACCACTGTTGCTGCCTCTACTCAGTCTTCTCAGGCCTAGATACTCATCCAGCCTATTGCTCTGGCTGGTTTCTGGCAGCTTCGAATACACAGAACACAGGGAGCACCACTACAGGTCGATGTTGAGTCTGTACACAGAGACCCCCCCATTAAAGTGACCACCTGTGTGGTGGTGATGATCTGTTTTCATATCTTTACACTTTGCAAGCGCTTACACCATCTCTACAGCAGCTGGGACGGTTCCTGTGCTGCAGCAGCATGAAAAGGCCTTGGCGTATCAGAGAATCAGGCCCCCCATACCATTATCCCCACGGTGTCCATGAGAAGTGTTGAGCCATAGTCAGAGATCATACAAGTAATGCATAAAATTCACATGAGCTCTGCCATCGTACACGTGTGTAGGGCACTGCGTGGGTACATGTCATGCATTCTAATACACGATGCTCTCTCTTACTGGGGTCTTACTACTGAATTAACACACCACTCAGCTCCTCTTTGATTTAATTGACTTTTTATCCCTGACACATTTCACAGCACAGTTCACAGTGACTGGACCTGATCGTCCAATCACAGCATCTGTCGGTGGGGAGGCCGTCCTGCCCTGCCACCTCTCTCCCAGGATGAGCGCTCAGAGCATGGAGGTGAGATGGGTCCGATCCCAGGACTCTGCAGTTGTGCACCTGTACCAAAATGGGCAGGATCAGTATGAAAATCAGATGTTGGACTATCAAGGAAGGACAGAGCTGCTGAAAGATGACATCACCAGTGGAAGTGTTTCCCTGAGAATACCTGATATCCGACCTTCTGACGAAGGTCTGACGCTTGTTTATTTCAATCACTTACCTTTTTTCAAGGCGCCTCAGTGCTCCTGCAGGTGGAAGGTTAGTAACTTGTTTCACTGCTGTTTTTACTTCAGAAAGGATAATAAATAGAGAGCTCTTGGGAGACGGTGCTTGTGGTTTCTCTGCCGGCCAATTCTTTGAATTCTCTTTTGACTTCCCATAATTTCCCAGTAGAGTCAGTGTCTGCTCTCAGGACACATTGAAGGGCTTGCTGGAATGCTCTGTACGCTGAGGCTGCTTCTAAACTTTGCTTTGCAAGTGAAGGTTATGGAAGAGTTCAGCCTTCATGCATGTCAATTAGGTGGTTCACAACTACTCCACATGATTCCTCTTATATGCACCTGCTGCACCAAGCCTGTTTATAGCATTGTTAAAAGGAAAACTGATTCCCTTACCCCTGCTCACACTATCAGCCTCCTGGGTTATGTAGCAGCTTATCCCTGGTCCTTAGAGAAAATGAAGGATCTGCACATATGACAGAACAGCAATCAATGAGAGGCAGTGGGGCCAAAGGGACTGAATGCCACTTCTGATCAATTCCAACATTTTAGGGAATTTTCTCAGCATCAAAGGCCAGAATCCTGTTGATCTTGGGGACAATCAGAAAACAAAAATGGGGGGAAATGGGGGCCATATGGAGCTGCTATCTGTTGATGGCACCATTAACACCTTGAAGCATAACAGCCCTACTCACTCTGCCAACAGAGTTTATCATGTTGACACCTCCAGTGTTAGAAGAGAAATAATTGTTCTCCCTCCATGGGGTGGATACTCAGCCAGCAGGGACAGCCAGAGGGGGTGGAGAGGTCATTCCTTCCTTCCTCCTTCCCAGTGTCCTGCCTCCTCAATACCTGCTCCAGTCAGGGGAGAGAGGGCACCAGCCATCCACCCTACCCTTCCAATCTATGGGGGAGAAGAGACACCCAGAAACCATGGCATGATGGAAAGGATGGGGACCCCAGTGTGGAGGACATGGAAATAGGACAGTAAACAGAGCCACTGGCATGGGGGAAAGGGACAGCATTGGGGGAAGTGGGAATGGGGGTGTGCACACAGAACCCCTGGTATGGGGGAGATTGGGGAGAGTTGCAGGGAGTCCCTGAAGTAGAGGGGGATGGGACAGTGACTTGGGGGGGGTATGGAGGTACGCAAGGAGCCCCTCATGCGTGCGATGCACTCAGCCTACACAAGATACAAAGTGTGTCACACACTAGTTATGCTGGAAGTTTGATCTCTGGACACTTGCAAAGGGGCTTGAAGTTGTGGTTGGGCTAATCAGTTGGCAGAGGCTTAATTTGTCCCCTATTTGGTTTTCCAATTTTCCCCTAAGTCAAGTGCCCAGTGAGACCTAGAACAGTCCCTGCACTTTCGGAATCGACTAGGTACAGCGTTCAAAAGGTGTCACATTACAAACACAGACACAATAACAGAGAGATGCCACTGAGGGCTTGGCTACACTTGCAAGTTGCAGCGCTGGTAGAGGCTTTCCAGCGCTGCAATTAGTAACCGTCCACACATGCAAGGCACATCCAGTGCTGCAACTCCCTGGCTGCAGCGCTGGCTGTACACCTGGCCAGGTTGGGGTGTAGCGATTGCAGCGCTGGTGATCCAGCGCTGCTCATCAAGTGTGGACACACACCAGCGCTTGTATTGGCCTCCAGGGAATAAGGAGATATCCCAGAAAGCTTTTAACTAAATTACTCTCTTTGTTTTGTTATGCAGCCTCTTTGTTTTGTTGTGAACTCCGATCGGAGCTCCGTTGAACTGCTTATCTAAAAAACAAACACTGATCACAGCAAACAGGAGCTATCTGTACCTGGCTGTGAACGATCAAATGAGAGGCAGGGAGTGAATGTTTGCTTGACAGAGAAACAGCGTTGGAGGCAGGCTGTTTGCAATTAAGACTAAGGGTTCGTGAACATTTTGTGATTTTTCAATCCAGGAAGCTAAAGTGTTGGCTCCAAAAATCCACTCTCTCTCTCTTCCCCGCTCCCTGTCACAGTACACCACAGGGAGTGAGTGAAACAGCGGGGAGTCCGTGTTGGAGGCAGGCTGTTTGCAATTAAGAGTTAAGACTAAGGGCTCACGAACATTTTGTGATTTTTCAATCCAGGAAACTAACACACAGTGTTGGCTCCAAAAATCCACTCTCTCTCTCTTCCCCGCTCCCTGTCACAGTACACCACCCTCCACCTCCCTCTTTTGAAAAGCACGTTGTTGCCACTTGAATGCTGGGATAGCTGCCCATAATGCAGCACTCCCAACAGCGCTGCAAATGTTGCAAATGTGGCCACACACCAGCGCTGGTAGCTGTGAGTGTGGCCACACACCAGCGCTGCTCCTACACAGCTGGATGACCAGCGCTGCAAACAGTAAGTGTAGCTAAGCCCTGAGTTGAGTGTAAGGCATTGTGGAAGTAGAACAAGAACTGACAGGGATTTGTAGGGGATCTTAATGCATGACAGTCTCTGTTAGCAAGAGTCAGGCTAACTGTGACCCTAATAACGCGAGATTTTTAGAAGCGAGGATTGTGTGAGGCGAGTGGGAAGGAACTGTGTGAGAAGTTGTTGTGACCTTGTGTAAATAAGATTAGAGTCAAAATAAGTGAGAAAAATGTTATCAGGATGACCTATGTATAAACAAAATGCAGCTGGTGCTTCTTATTGTCTGTAACAAAAGGTATAAATGCTGGAACTGTTTACCTGTGGAGAGACCTGCCTAGGAGGGGGAAACCCTGGATCCTAGCGCACTCCCTCCCTCTATGCAATTGCTCGAGAAATAAAGTATCTGACTTTGCTGCACCCAACCAGAGAGTGAGAACTGAGTTTTTCTCCAACAGCATTCACAAACTCGGCCCATCAATTTGAATCCACGCCTTTGTGATGTCAGTGCAAGTCTACGTGTGTGTCATTTCAGATTAAGTGTCCCATTTCACAACTGATTTAAATGAAATAAAAATGAGACACAAAATAAGAGCGTTACACACTGACTTGCACTGAAAGAACCAAAGATGTGAGTTGAAGTTGGTTTCGTTTTGCTGGTGCCAGCCTGTGAGTAGACTCGCCCTGAGACTCAAATACTCTCATTAACACAAGATGGATTGAGAATGCAGAGCATCGATCATATTAAAACAAAAAGAAATGGTCTCTATAACCAATCTAGTCTGACACTACAGAGCTCTTCCAGGCCTAATCCAAAGCCCAGATGGTTAATGTGAGGCGTTACGCTCTGGATCAGGCCTTCAGAGTGGATAGAACAATACCACACATATGGGGTGCCCAATCTGAGCCTGAGAAGGAGCCAGAGTTTACCAATGTACATTGCCAAAGAATCACAGTAATACGTCAGCAGCCCCCCATCAGCTCCCACCCCCTGCTCCCAGCGCCTCCCACCCATGGGAAGCCACACTAATCAGCACCTCCCCTCCCTCCTCGCACCTCCTGATCAGCTGTTTCATGGCGTGCAGGAGGTTCTGGGAGGGAGGGGGAGGAGCGAGGGCATGGCAGGCTCAAGGGAGGGGTGGAGTGGTGGCAGGGCCTGTGGCAGAGCCAGCAATTGAGCAGTGAGCACCCCTGGCACATTGGAAAGTTGGTGCCTGGAGCTCCAGCCCCGGTGTCGGTGCCTTTATAAGGAGCCGCATATTAACTTCTGAAGAGCCACACGGGACTCCGGAGCCACAGGTTGGCCACCCCGTCCTACATCATCTCCTCCTTACTTCGGTCAGTGCTGTTCACATCTTCCAGGTGTCCCAGAAATTCCTAGTTTACAAGAATCAATGCCTCCCCCCCTTCCCAAAGGGGTGTTCTTGAAGATACTGTCATGAAACATTTGGCTCATAACACAATATTGTAGAATTAACATCAGTTCACTGCATTCCCCTCTAGGCTTGGGCTCTGGCCCTGACATCTCTGTGGAGGGACATCAGGACGGAGGGATCAAGGTGGTGTGTCGTTCATCCAGATGGTACCCACAGCCCGAGGCTCAGTGGAGAGATCTTCAGGGACAGTTCTTACCATCAGCCTCTGAAAACATATCCCAAGCAGCCGGTGGCCTGTTTCAAACAGAGATTGCCATTGTTATAACAGAAGAGTCCAACCAGAAAGTGTCCTGCTGTGTTAGGAACCCGTGTGTCAACCAGGAGAGAGAGTCAGCAATTTACATAGCAGGTCAGTGCCGCACATGGACAGACTGAGACACTGCAGATGTTAGTGGGGAGCACTTACTAGAGTGTCTCCTAGTAGTGAGGTCTTGAGCATCCTCAACTCTCTTTGGATATACCTGGTGACTCAAAATAGTTCTATATAACGTCTGTGGGCTATCCGGACTGACGTGTAAAAGCTACCTCGGGTTAACTGACAGTTTACTCCAGGTAAAAAACTCTAGTGTAGACAAACACTTGACTTCAATAGTAGCTGAGGGTGTTTAGCCAGAAAAGCTGAGCAACCAGCAATCTCCTTTCTTCTCAGTCGGGCAGCAGAGGGAATTCTCCTGTGTTCCCAATGGGAGTTGCTGGGTGTTGAGCATTTTTGACAAAATCTAGCCACTGAAGTCATTTTTCCTGAACAGTGAAAAAGGGCCCCGGTCAGGATCTCAGCATTGCTGCTTAGACTGCACCTGAAAAGATCACAACGGTGGAATGGCTGCACTATGGATCCCCTACTACAGTTCAAACCCTGGCAAAACTCCCATTGCCTTAAAGAGTTAGAACTGAGGGCTCAAACTGTAACTTGTATTGAATTGCACAAAAGTCAGGAAATGCAGAACTCCACAGGCAGCATGACCCGGACCTCACCTGTGCACATACGGCGGTTTTTGGCTCATTTCATGAGCCTGATCCTGCATTCATTGTACAATGAAATTGATAGGGAGATTTGCTAGGCATAAACAATCAAGCCTATAATGTGTAAATACAAAATGTTACCTAAATCCAGCTTAACATTTTAGAAAAACAGTTCAGGCTTTTTGTACTATTTCCTAGCTAATAACTATTATTATAGAACCAATATTTTGTCACTGTAATAATAATTTTGCATTTGTAAAACACTATTCATCTTCCATCTCAAAGGACTGTAACATTTCCCTGTGGCATGCCCAGTGCATCAGTTTCACAGAGTCACCTTTGACTCCCTTCCTGGTCTTCCTTGAGGGCATCCAGTTAAGGTTTCCAGCTCCCAGCTGTCATCTCTCGTAGGCAGATACCTGCATCTCTCTCCTTCCAGACTGGGGGCTTAGACTTGCAGTCCCCTCTGCACCTCACTGTGATTCCCCCAGCAGGTCTGCTCAGGCTCCAGCACCAGTGTAAAGAAGGTGCTGTCCATTTGCTCACCCAGGAAGAAAGCCCTGACTCCTGAGTCTGTTTTAACTGCCTTTTATTCCAAAAGTCTCACTTTGTCCCCCCAACTTCCTGGAAACAGGTAAAACCCGTCCCTCCTCCTATTCCCCAGAAGGTCAAGCTTCAAGGACTGGGGAATTTGCATAGCCACTGTTGTGGAATATTCTATTAATCACCCCCTAGTGATTCTAGATTCTGTAGGAAACTCCTGCCCCCAGTGAGCAAGGAACACACTGTATATCTACACTGCAATGTAAACCCGCCCTCAGACTCAGGCTTTGTTGTTATTAAAATCCCTGCGTGGTTGAGCTTCCCTGAGCACAGGAGAATGTGGAGCATCAGTAACTGGTTACAGCATTCTGATCTCGAGGGCCAGTCTGCACTGGTTGCAGCCCTGACATCCAGTAGAGAAGCCTAGGGGCTGCTCTAAGTTACACCAGTGGCAGATGGGTGTAGTGGAGCTCTGCCATGCCCCGTGCCTACCACTAATATCCCCATTCTTATTAATTAACCATGTTTGGTAACCAGATTAGCACTCAGAATTTCATTGGCTTAATAATAAAACTCAAAGAAGCCACATTTCACGTTGTATTTCCCTGTGAGATTCTTTTAACCAATCACAGTGTCACCATTTTCTCAATGTCCTGTCTTCATTCTACATGTGTTTGTTCCTAAATCAGTATTTCTCCTGCAGATCTCTTTTTTCCACGGGTCTCTCCCTGGGTGGTGGCTCTGGCAGTGATCCTGGCTCTTGTCATTGTCCTGGCCATCTGCTGCATCTGGACACAACGCAGAGCAAAAGGTAAAGGAACAAGAAGGGAGAATGCAGTGCACTAGGGGAAAGATTTGCATCAGCCATTCCTGGGCAGTCGTCATCCACAGCCAATTATCTCCAGCTGCGAGGATTGCTGGTGCATGCATCAGTGTCATCCCAAGTGGGATTTCTGAAAATGTGTCTCCAGTACTTCTTTCTGATGACATGGAACCACACACTGGGTCCAATGCAAAATTAGGCAGCGTTCCTGGAACACCTTTGTATGGCCCTAGCGGAAAGGTAAGTACAAGCAGCATGCTGAAGCCACTCTGGTCTGATTCCACATGGCCAAAGTCTCAGCGTGCACATGCATTTAGTTCACGTCATTAGCTCTGTCAGTGGTGTCTGGCCAGAAACAATGGCATGACCATATGGAATCAGACCAGGGGTCTATCCAAGCCAGGGTCCTGTCTCTGACTGTGGCAAGCATCAGCTGCTTCAAAAGGAAGGTGCAAGAACTCCAGAATAACCAGAGAGCAAAGATTCTCTTGTAGGCAATGGCAGTAGGGTAAAGAAAAAGCTGAAGTCTTTCTCCTAGTCCTCCATTGGCTCAGAAGGTCCTTTGGACTTGATAGACATTCAAGGAATCTCCATTGCACCTTGAAGCAGGAAGTCCATCTTCAGATGGACTTGGATGACCTACAGGTAACAGCATGGGCATCGGAGGAGAAGTGCACATCTGCAGGGAGTCTCCAGACAGAACTCAACTAGGGAATTTCACTCACTGATCTCATTGTGTCACATTTCAGAAATGGGGGCGGGGGGGAAGAGAATGCTCTCTGCGGCATGTTCTGTTTCTTTGTGATGTGCCCAGTACAATGGGGCCTCATCTCGGGATGCTGCCACATTACAAATACGAAAGACCACGATGTTCTAGTAATCTCAGCTACACTAGTGTTCTTCCAGGGTGATTATAGGGGTCCTAGCACCACAGAGAAGTGGGTAACAGCCTTAATGGGGATGTGTAGACAGGCATATTGGACTCACCAGCTGAGTATCATCAGGTGTTAGGATTCCTCATACTGGCCAGATGAGACAAGCCTGGGGCTAGCTTTTCTAGCTGCCATTACTTCAAAGACAGCTCTTGTAGTTAGTGCCTCTAGCCGTACAAGAGCCACACGACTGTTTTCGTGACGAAAACTCTTTCTGCCCAGGCGAAGTTTTTCTCCCATTGTTCCTTGGAAACAGTTTCCCCGTCACTTCATTTTAGCCATTAGTCATAGTTCATTGCATGCCATCCAAAATCCCAGGACCTTGCAGCCTCAAAGTTCCTGCAGCAAGATGTTTAAAAGTTTGCACCTTTTGGCATCTGGGAAGCCATTCTCAGAAGGAATCAAGGCTCCCTCGACAAGGTCCCTAGATGTATTACAAGAAGTGACTGAGCATCATCTGAGGAAGATTTGCAAAACAGGTTTCTGTTCTTCTGCAGAAGCATCCTTTGATCAGGGGCGGCTCTCGTAATTTCACCGCCCCAAGCACGGCGGCACGCTGTGGGGGGCGCTCTGCCGGTCGCCGGTCCCGTGGCTCCGGTGGACCTCCTGCAGACGTGCCTGCGGAGGGTCCGCTGGTCCCGCGGCTCCGGTGGATCTCCCGCAGGCATGACTGCGAATGCTCCACCGAAGCCGCGGGACCAGCGGACCCTCTGCAGGGACGCCTGCGGGAGGTCCACCGGAGCCGCCTGCCGCCCTCCCGGCAACCGGCAGAGCACCCCCCTGTGGCGTGCCACCCCGAGCACGCGCTTGGCATGCTGGGGCCTGGAGCCGCCCCTGCCTTTGATAGGAAGGTGTTACTGTATTGGTTCCCACATAATTCCTTAAATGAAACAGCCTTTGCTGGGGAGTGGGTGGAGAGATTCCATTTCTGCCAATTATTCTACTGCAATAATATTACATTTGTGTTTTATACTCCCTCAGCCCCACCTTCTGTGATTGCGTACTTCCCATTAGTGATGAATGAGGAGAGAAGCTGTGCAGCAGAATGAGAAAATTCTTACCTGGTAATTTTTTTTTCTGTTCTCAGCATCTCTTCTCATTCATCCCACCTGCTAGTCTGGTAAATGACTGGAACACAGCGTGTAACAAGCTGATTTTTTTCTCTCCAGGGAGCTGTAGACATATAATTGCCTTAGGGTTAGAGAACAGAATTCCAGGTTGTCTCTCTAGTTCCTGGAGTGTTTCTGCAGCTTTGCAAGAATTCTTGTGGTGGACTGAGCTGAAGGGTGGTGCTTAGTCGAGGAGCCTCCAGCAACAACACTGGTCCCCTCTGAAGGCCTCACCCAATAGAAATGGAGGAGGAGGGAAGCTGCTAACAGGGAAATATCTCACCTGACACGTTTCTCTCATTTCCAGCTGTGTTTGGATCCGAGGGCTGGATCCACCCCTTTCTGAGCTAGGGCACCCACCATCTGCCCCAGCCCTACGGGGAGCTGTTTCCCAGGTATCACTAGGGCCAGGGGGCAGGCGCCAGCCACAAGGCCAGGAGCTGGGCTTGGATGGAGCCAACCAGATCCCATCCCTTATCCAGCCCCATTACCATTGCTCACTTCCTGTCCCTGGCCCCACAGTCAGGAGGTGGGGGGAGCTGTGGCTGTTCAGGGGATGGGCACAGAGGGGAGCAGAGACCTTCTCTACCCGACTCCCACAGCAGCCAGATCTGACAGGAGTGTGACGAGGTCTGGGCAGTGAGGATGGCCCCTCGGGGAGACACGCAGAGCAATCCCTAGACATGCTAGTCAGTGGGGCCCGGGCAGGAGGGATGCTGAGTGAAGGAACATCAAGACAGATCTGTCTGTGGGTCCTGTTTGACTGCCTGCCTCATTTGCATAAATTACATGAATAGCAGGAACTGCACCATAAACACAACAAGGGGAAATCTCACCTCTTTTTTTCCCTCCTACCCCTAGAGACCCTACAAACTCATATGAAGAATCAGAAGGGTAAGTGTCTGGACCCACTACATTACTGGAGAGTAGGGTCATCTCAGACAGAGCAGGGTGAAATCTCACCTGTATTAACTAAGTACTGGAATGATTTACCAAGGGTTGTTTGGGATGGATTCTCCATAACTGGCAGTTTATAAATCAAGACTGGATGTTTTTTCTGTAAGAGCGCCCGTAGGAATTATTTTGGGGACGTTCTCTGGCCTGTGTTATGCAGGAGGTCAGAGTAGATGATAACAATGGTCCCTTCTGGCCTTAGAACTTAAATATCACCTCTGCCCTTTTATCCCTCTAGGGATTCTGCTAACTGAAATGGAGCGTGAGAATGGTGAGTGTCTGGGCCAGTTACATTAGCTGGGGGCGAGGGGGGGGGGGGGGAGTGTCACCATCATAAATACGGCAGGGTGAAATCTCACATCTCCCTCTTTTCTCCCCCTAGAGAGACTGCAATCTGAACTGGCGAAACAGAAAGGTCAGTGTCTGTGATCCACAAAACCCCACTTGGCTGACGCCTAATCCTGTAGGCATCTAAACTCACTCAGGGCATAAACCTGAGCTCTAAAAGTTCTCCCGTTGTCTAAGTTTCTGTCTCTGGGCATGCATGCTGCTGTCTCAGTCTAGGCATCTGAGCACCTACCTCCCACCTGAATCTCAGCATGATCTGTAAAGCAGGGGAAGATGGGTGGAGGAGTGTCTCCCTCACCTATGGGGCCTGATATGGTAGTGGTGGGAGTAGAGGAGGACCTTCCTTATAATCTTTAACCCAACAGTTAGGGTACCCACCAGGGTTGTGGGAGACTTTGGGTCAAGTCCCGCCTCTGCCTGATGAAAAGGGATTTGGACAGGGATCTGCCACCTCTTGGATGAGTGCCTTAGCCACTAGGCAATGGGATATTCTGACACGGGGCTCCCTCTATCCCTTTTGCTGAAGTTGTTAAACTTAATTAACTATTAAATGGGAATCACTATAATCCTCTCTCCCCTGACCATTTTGTGTGGAGTTACACCTTTAGTACTGAGCAGCGGGAAGTCGACCTAAGTTACGGTATTTCAGTTACGTAAGTTATTGTAACTGAAGTTGATGTAACTTCAGTTAACTTACAGCGGTGTCTACACCAGGCTATGTCGACGGGAGATACTCTCCCCGCTGACTTACCTTCTGCCTCTCACGGAGGTGGAGTATAGACGGGAAAGCACTCTGCCATCGATTTCGCAGGTCATCACCAGACCCACTAAATCAGCGCTTAGCTGGAAGTATAGACAAGCCTAAAGGCATGTGCCATACTGTCTTGCATGGAACCACGTAGGCACCTAAGCCACCTGACTGCAGGAGAGGGGTTCCCAGCTTTGGGTCACCAGCAGTGAGGGCTTCTCCCTCCAGCCCAAGGCACCAAACCCCTGAGAAAGGCAAATGCCCCCGTTATTGGCATCTCCCATTGGCTGTCTTTGGCAGCTGCCTACCTTGTGTGCTGGCTTTTGTGGATCCCATTCGAATGGGCCATCTCTTGCCATTCAGTGTATAGGGAGCCTTGACACACCTTTGGGGTTACCCAAGGTGTCTGGGGTCAATGATGACCACCTGCTTACAGTGGGAGCCTTGTCTGTGCCCACCAGAGGAAACGCTCCCACAGATTCTGGCAACACCGGCACTCCGCTCTGGGCTCCGCAAGCCCCACCCTCTCTCTCTCTCTGCAGACTAGCAACTTACACACCCCAATTTGATACACTGAATTGCCCAGTCCCTTGTCTTCTGGACACCTGCAATGCACCAGTCCACTGCCTCCGTGGAAGCAGGGCACCCCAGTTAACTGGCTTCACCTCAGTTCAACACTTGTTAACACAAGGCACTTAGAGTAAAACCAAATACGTTTATTTTACAGATCTTGAGATAAAGATTCAAATAAAAGCAAGCAAAAGGATTATAATATGGAGATATACCTCTCTCATAAAACTGGAAGGATGTTGAAAGGTCAGTGAGTTTATTCCCCTGCCTTCCCAGCAGGACCAAGTACTGTCCCTAACAGATTTTTTGCCCCAGATCCCTAAATGGCCCCCTTATGGATTGAACTCACAGTTGTGGATTTAGCAGGCCAGTGTGCAAACCCCTGAGCTATCCTTCCCCTCTTATGATTTTCAAACATAAGGTGACAGGTAAAAGCAATATAAAATGCACTCTTATACCCTGTACGTCTTAAAGTACTTTCCTGTCCAACAAGGTATGTTTCACTCAGTGGTCGATCCAAACAGCACTTATCCAATCCAAAGAGTCTGGATCCACCTTTCATGAGACACTCCTGCTAGCAGAGAGTCTCTCTTCCATAATGGGGAATATCTTGTGTGCTTTCTCCTCCTCTTATACAATCCTAAACTATTGTCTTTTCATACTCAGGGTGTTTCATTAACTTCAGCTCAACTCTGATGGTCCCCAGTCAGAGTCTTCTCTTGGGGTCCGTTTGTCTTTGTAAATGCTCATGCCCGCATCTGCCCCAGGGTGTAAACATAGGGATGGCCTGGGTCCAGGGATGTCAGCAGGGCCGATGCAACCATTTAGGCAACCTAAGCGGTCGCCTAGGGCACCGGCATTTGGGGGGCGCCATTTTCTTCGGCGCGGCCATGGTGGCCGGATCTTCGGCCCCCTGGTCGCCACCGGCATTTAGGCGGAAGGAGCTGGGGCAGGGGAGCGCGGGGAGGGCCGCCTGCAGCAAGTAAGGGGGGGAGCACACAAGGGAACTCTCCGCCCCAGCTCACCCCTGCCCCACCTCCTCCCCGAGCACGGCGCGGCCGCTTCACTTCTCCCGCCTCCCAGGCTTGTGGTGCCTAAGCTGATTGGCGCCGCAGGCCTGGGAGGCGGGAGAAGTGAAGCGGCCATGGCATGCTCAGAGTGCTCGTGCACGGAGCAGGGGTGAGCTGGGGCGGGGGCTGTGCCTCAGGGCAGAGGGTGGGGAGCTGCCACAAGTGGGGCACCTCAGGGCGGAGGGGGGGAGCTGCCGCAATGGGGGCGCAAGGTGGAAGTTTCGCCAAGGGCGCAAAATATCCTTGCACCGGCCCTGGATGTCAGTGTCCTCACTGCTAAATGACTGAGTTCTGAGACCATTCCCCCTGCTTCCTCCCCCCCTCCCTTTTTCCTAGGAGAGATACCGGGATCCAACTACAGAGGGATACCTCCCCTCCCTTTCCCTGAGAATCCACCCAAGGAAAGACCAACAAGTCCTTAATAGAAAAGAATTTATTAAAGAATAAAAAGAAAATACAGAATCTCTATGAGCCCAAGCTGGACACTCATAGGGTATAACCTTATCAATCTCTGGAGAGAATCCCCTCTCCCCCTTTTCTCAGTAAAAGCAATATCAGCAAACAGGAATAAAGCATTTCCTTTAGCAAACACACAATTGCAAATATAGAAATCAAATCATAAGACTTATTCGCCTTTCTAATTAATACTTACTATTAATTAGTAGAAACTACTCCAGGAGAACTTGGAGACATGACTGTCCTCTTTTAGATTCAAAAGAGTTCTCACACAGACAAAGGCTTCCCTCCACAGAGATTTGAAAAAATCTTATCTCTGATTGGTCCTCTGGTCAGGTGGTCACCAGGTACTACATGTTAACCCTTTACAGGTAAAACAGACCTTAACCTTTATGACAGCTACACACACAATCCAACCCAATATTAAGGTTCAACAGACCAAGACTTTTGAAATGATACCTCACCAGGCAGACTTTGTACAAACCGTATCATCATTATATGAGACTGGTGAATATGGGGCTTCCAGGGTGCTGCTCTGAGCACAGCGTGCCACCCTGGGCTGACATTGCAATGGAGACGTACCCTTAGAGTCCATCTCTCCTGGGATAAAGAAGGCAGCATGGCTGGCCTGGACCATCTGACGTGGGCTCATGAAGCTAAAGCTGAGAGGCTAAAAACTGTGGTGCAGATATTTGTGTTCACACTGAAGCCTGGGTTCGAAAACCCTCACCCCTCGTGGGGTCTCAGAGACTGGGCTCAAGCCCATCTGTCTGCACTGTAATTTTATAGTCTTGCAGCCCAAGCCCATAACCCAGAGTCAGCTGACCCGGGCTTTGCGACAGGTGCCATGGGTGTGTTAATCGCAGTGCAGACATAACATTAGGCTACGTCTCCAGTGCAATGAAACACCCACGACTGGCCGTGTCACATTAATCAGGGTCTTGCGGCTTGGGCTGTAACGTTGCAGTGTCCGCGTCTCGGCTCAGGCTCAGTCCCCTGCTCCAGGAGCGCAGAAGGTTGGGAGGGGGTTTAGCAAGTGGAAATGGTAAAACCGCAGGGGAGTATTACCCTGGACTCATGGCATTTCTCCATTGGTCTGTCTGCTCTGGGGCAGGGACAGAAACACGTCCTGCTGCTTTTGTTATTTCAAAGGGCGGTTTAGGATGTTCATTCTCATACTCGGTGCACATAACAGGACTCATACCTCGGCATAAACTAAACGAGCTGCCCACAGATTCTGGCAGCCACAATGAGCATTTGGTGTGAGAGCTCAGACCTGCCCCTGTCCCAGAGGGAGGGGGTCATCCATGAGGGGACTGGACCACTGACCTATCAGCTCCTGACTCCCAAACTTTCAGTAACTCTATCATCAGTGCCTGTGAGCGTAATTTAAACCATAAGAAAAACCACACTAGGCTAGACCGACGGTCCATCTAGCTCTGAATCTTGTCTTCTGACAGTAGCCAGTACCAGGTGCCCCAAAAGCAACTCAGTAAGGTACCACTGGAACTTGAACCCAGGATGTCCTGTATACAAAACAGTGGTTTTAGCCAGCTAAGCCATGGTGCCTACAGCTGCTGAAGGGATCATGTCTGCACACACCTGACTCTCTGCCAACCTCCATCTAGGCCTGACAAGCTTTGCTGGTGTTTGGATTCAGTAAAGCAGAGGAGCAGGTGAAGTTTTACTCCCAAGGTTCTTTGGACAGATCTACACTACAAAATTAGATCGGTGTAACTACATTACTCAGGTGTGTAAAAAATTTACCTCCCTAAGCAATGCAGTTATATCAACCTAAACCCAGTGCAGATAGCACTGTGCCAACAGGAGGGCTTCTCCCATCAGCATAGCTTGTGGAGGGGCTTGGTTAGTGAAGATGAAGAGAATAGGTGGCCCATGGCTCTTGCATTTGGGGAGGCTGGGTGTGAGCGCTGGAAGCTCCCTAGAAGTGGGGGGCCCATTGGTGCCCAGACCATGGCACTGCCCCCCACCCTTCTCCTCTCTCTGCGGCCCCACCTGTGCTCCCCCTTGCTCCTATTTGGCCACTTCCCACCCCCCGCTCTTCCTCTTTGGCTGAGGACTGCTGAGCCACCTTTCGCTCGCTCCTCTCCTCCCCCAAGGCCTTCCTGCCTCCTGCTCGTGCCTCTCCACCCCCTACCACAAGGTCTGCCCACCAGCCGCCACCGTTCTGACCCATCCCTGCAACCCACCCTGCCCACCACCCACATCTCTCTGCCACTACCCAGAGACCAGCCCAGCCCACAGCCCCCACCTCCGAGACCTGCTCTGCCCACCGCTCGAACCTCTCTGCCCTCCCCTGAGACCCACCCTGTCCATGTCTTTCTTTCGGTCGTCTGTTGTTATTCCATGAAGCATCAAGAATGGAATAAAAAGCTGAGTTTACTCCAGGGTGAGGAAACAAAGAAGCCACCAACCCCCCAGCTTTAGTTAAAGTATTTAGTTAAAAGAGCTATTGAATGTCCTTCCTATGCCCCTTGTGTCACCAGAGCACATCCATGCTAGCAGTTCGTGGATGGCAACAGAGAGCAGTGCACTGTGGGCAACTATCCACTGTGCAACTGGCTGCAGGGTGTTCTGGGAAGGGTTTGCAATGCCTCACGGACTGGTACAGCATCACATGATGCAGGTTTCTCTATCCCACCGTTCCACGGGCATCTTACTAGATTGCCAGCTGCTTTTCAACTGCGGTGTGCGTGGCGGGGTGGAGACTGTTTGTGTTCTGGGGAGAGAAAGTGTGTGTGCTGGGGAAGAGTGACTGTGTTGAGCTAGGTAGGAGCAGATCATTATTACCCCTACTCGAAAGAGAGAGAAGCTCAGGCTGAGAAAGGAGAATTGACTTCTCTTAGGTCACACAGCCAGTCAGGGGCAGAGTTGGGAATAGGACCCAAGAGCCCTTATTTTCAAACTAACCATCGGATCTTGAATTTCATACACTGAATGATCTGAATAAAGTGCTCACAGATGAGCTCCAGACCAACAACAGTGCACACGAATTATTCAGCAAGTATTTGAGGAGAACTGCAACATTTGAGAGAATCATGAACTGCTCAGAGACCATTTAATGTAGAGAAGCAGCAAAATTCATCAAACATAGAACTGGTTCTGACTTATTTCCTTGGTCTTAAAAGAGAACAACAAAGACCTGAGTCTCCTCCCTGTCAATAACCCCCTGCTCAGCCAATCAGGGTAGGGACTGAGGACGGGAGGCTGAGGGTTCTCACCAGAGAGCCCAAAGGATGGCCCAGGTCACTGGTGGGGATCACTGCCCGAGCACTATTTCAGCCCCACATTTTTGGGTGGACCTCCCACAGTGGGAGCTGCAGAGCACTCCCCCGCAACACACACACACACACACACCCCTACCTCCTGGTGTTGGGAGGAGAACAGGAAAAAGGACAAAAGAAGCAAGAGACAAAGAGAAAGGAGGGAGGGATGGATGGAGGAAAAGGTGAAACAAAAAGGACAAACCCTAATCTCCCCAGTGATTCCAAGGGACAAAATCCCAGGTGCGGAATAAAATTCTGCCTCCTTAAGGTCGTGTTTTCCATGCCTAGAATTCAACTCTCACCAGCTGGATCAGACTGAACAGGTTTCAAACCTCCAGGAGGCTCTTACCTTCTAAACAGGGACGGCTGTTTTCTAGTAAAATCACTAAAAGGGAAGGAGGAAACTCGAAAGAGGTTCCTCCTGGAGCTCACGTCCGTGAACCCGAATACTCTCTCAGTCCTCAAAGAGAGACCTGGAGAAGGAGACCTGCTGAAGCAAAGCCACAGGGGTCTCTGAGGTTTCCCTGGCCCCTCGCCCGGTCCTGCCTGGCTGATGTCAGCATCTTTCTGTGAGGTCACCTCCACACCACTTGGACCAATAGCCTCAGGTCCTGCCAAAGGCCTTTGTGATGTCGCTGCCACACCGCCTCCCTTGCTGTGCCAATGTCCTGCCCCTGGCCAGGCACTTTGCAGGTTTGAGCTACTCCCTGTGGATCACCCCACTCAAGGAGCATTCGTTCTAGGCAGCAATCCGGCTAGACAGGAAAACCTCAGATGCTGCTCCCAATGCTACACTCAGTTTGCCAGAAATTAGTCGACTTTATGGCCAGAAGAGACCATTAGAGCATCTAATCTGACCCCCTGCATATCACAGGCCTCCTGTATGACACAAGAGCTACTTGGGTCTGTTCCTAGAATGGAAGCCGCATATTAAACAAGTCCAACAGGTTTGCTACACCCTGGCCTCCTCCCATTCTCCACCCGTGAATGTTTTGGCTACTCCAACCTCCAACCCAGACTGCCCAAGCCTCCCACCTCCTGTGTATTTGCGGTCCCTTCAGCAGGAACCCACCAGAACCCCCCCAAAAAATCCCTACCTGAGCTGGCTCCACTGCAGCCATTTCCCTTCCCTGTCCCATGGGAGGATGGAGCGAAACATGGACGACATCCTGCAGCCTGGCAGGGCGAGAAGGGCAGTTGTGGAGGTTTCAGAACAGGCTTTAGTTCATGTCACATCACGATTCCCCCAGGATCTTTCCCTGCAGAGACACAGCCTAGGTTCTGCCATGCTGGGAACATGCTCCATCTCTTTATTGCAGGGGAGACCTGGCCCCTCCTGCCAGGCTAAGCCCACAGGGAGATTTTTCAGCCTCCCCAGTAATAAAGTCTCTGAACAAAATGCTGGAAAGGAGCAGAACCAAAGGGGCTGGGCAGGCTCCATAGGGACACTGGCTCCTCCCTTCTCCTCCTGTGCGGCCATGTCCTGTCGCTGGCAGAGATCGGCCCCCCATCTCCGCCCCCCAGAGGCAGCCGTGTCTGCGGGCTCCCCCAGCCAGCACCTACTAACCCCCACCCACGCTGGGGGAGTGACACAGGACAGCAAATTCCACCTACCCAAGGACAAATTGCTGCAGATAAACGGGCTGGGTTCACATCCCAAAGCTGAGGAGAATTGAAGAATTATGGAGAAAATAGGGAAAATAAGAGACTAGAGAGTCAATAATTTTAGGGAAAATGAGGGAATCTCCTTGGATTTTCTAGTCACATGTGGGGAGGGGAGAGAGAAGGGGAAGAACCAGAGAGAATTGTTCTCAGGCTTTGAGACAGAAAGAAACGGCACAAACAGGAAGAGGATGCGAGTAGCTCACCCCCGTGACCATAGGCGTGTGCAGCACATTTCATTAGGGTGCGCACCCAGGGAGCCCCGCCCTAGCCCCACCCCATCCACTGCCTCCCACTTCCTGCCCCCTGGCTGCCCCCTCAGAACCCCCAACCCCCCTGCTCCTTGTCCCCTGACTGCCCCCTCCTGAGGACTCCCCCCACTGTAACTGCCTCCCTAGGACCCTACCCCATACCTGTCCCCTGACCCTTATCCACACTCCTACCCCCAGACAGACCCCAGGGACTCCCAGCCCCATCCAACCACTCCCCGCCCCGACAGGCCCCAGAAATCCCGATCCATCCAACCCCTCTGCTCCCTGCCTGCTCCAATCCCGCTCCACCGCCCGACAGGCATCCCCGAACCCTCAACCCATCCAACCCTCCTGCTCCTTGTCCCTGACTGCCCCCTCCACAGGGCCCCCAACCGCTAATCACCCCCCGAAACTATCCAACCCCTTCCCCACCTCCTGGCAGTTTTGTCTAGTGCCTGGTCCCACCCACACACTCAAAGTGGCAGAGGAGGTTCCCTCTCCTTCGGGGGGAAAGTTGCCTAGTGGTTAAGGCACAGGACTCAGGCTCAGGTGTTCTGGGTTTGAGTCTCTGCTCTGCCACAGACTCCCTGCTCAGCCTTGGGAAAGTCACTTCACCTCGTTGTGCCCTAGATCCCACCTGCCCAATGGGGCCAACACTGACCCTGCCTCCTGGGCTAAATCCATCCATGGCTGGGTGATGGGGGGCGGGGGGGAATGGAGATACCAACATGGGGAGATTTGGGCTGAATTTCTCCACAGCCGGAGAGTGAGAACCAGCTCCACAGCGGGGATGGGGCGAGAGGGGCTCAGGCCAGCTCCACACAGAGCGGGGTCAGGGCTTCAGCCTTGCAACTTTTGCCACTAAGGTGGCTGGGGCTCCCGAGCCGGGGACTTCAGCCCCACATCTTCTGCCAGGGCCCGGGGTTCTCCTCCCTGCCCCAGGGGGGCTCCTCCCCCCCCGTGCAGCTCCTGCTGGGGTCTGGGCTCCGCCCCCCAACCCAGCGGAGCTTCTCCTCCCCTGCCCCAGCCTGGCGCTTCTCCCCCCCCCCCCCGCCCGCCCCACACTGCAGCTCCTGCAGGGGCCCGGGGCTTCTCCTCCCCACCCCAGCGTGGTTCCAGCCCAGTCGGGGGGCTTCTCCTCCCCCCACTCCAGCTCGGCTCCTCTTCCGCCCCACGGTGAGGAGGGGAGCAGCCTCCCCAGCCGGGGCTCAGGGCATTGGGGTGCCGGGGCTCCCCCCCTGCGCACGCCTGGGCCCGGGACACTCACACACACACTCTGCCCCGGGGCTCCCCTGGTGCCCAGAGACCGATCAACCCCCCCCCGGCCCCCCCCCCCTACCCCCCCTGCAGCTCCGGCCTCTCCCCTCCCGCCCCGCCAGCCGCACCCAGGGGAGCCCCGGGCCCCAGGCTCTGTCCCCACCTGGAGCCCAGCGGGGCGGGGGCAGCTCCTGCTGTAGATGAGAACAGCGGCTCCGCTCCGGCCCGGGCGGCTCCAGCGCTGCCGGCAGCACGTGGCCACCAGGGAGCAGCTGCTGAGCCCGGGCTCCTGCGTCACAATGTGCCAGAGCCCCGCCCCCAGGAGCTGCCCCGCCCCCGGGCTGTGCCAGAGCCCCGCCCCCAGGAGCTGCCCCGCCCCCGGCCTGTGCCAGAGCCCCGCCCCCAGGAGCTGCCACCGCCCCCGGCCTGTGCCAGCGCCCCGCCCCCAGGAGCTGCCCCGCCCCCCGGCTGTGCCAGAGCCCCGCCCCCAGGAGCTGTCCCGCCCCCTGTCTGTGCCAGAGCCCCGCCCTCCAGGAGCTGCCCCGCCCCTGGGATGTGCCAGAGCCCCGCCCCCAGGAGCTGCCCCCCCCTCTGGGATTTGTTCTCCTGCCTCCTTCTTCCCAGCACCTACCGCTCCCAGCTGCTCCCTTCTTGTGTCTGCAAACACCCGCCCCCCCCAGGCAGGCTGCAGCGCTCGCTGGGGCTGGCTCCAGTGGCTGAAGTTCCCTCCATCTCTGCTCACCTGGGGAGGGAGGGATGAAGAGAGGAGATGGTCGCAGGGTGTGAAAGCAGAATTAGGGGGTAGGGAAAGAAGGACTGTTTGGAAAGGTGGGGTTTTTGTGGGGTGTGTGTGATCCAGATGGAGTCAGAAGAAGTTGGACAGCAGAGGCTCAGAGAAATTGAGGGGAACCCCCGGGGTGTCCCAGTGTTGGCCAGGGATCGTACAGCACCTTGCACAATATGGGGTCCGATCTCAGTCATGGTCTGTGCAGCACCTGGGAGCCCTAATATCTGTTTCCTGATCACAGGCACTAGGGATGGAGTGAGGGAAACCTCAGCACCTGAAGGGTTTAATGCAGCCCTGTGTGCAGCCCCTGCTAGGGTGACCAGACAGCAAATGTGAACAATCGGGACAGGGAGTGGGGGTAATAGGAGCCTATATAAGAAAAAGGCCCAAAAATCGGGATATCTGGTCACGCTAGTCCCTGCTGCGCTCATGAGGGGTTGGCTTAGAGAGTTGTGCTAATAACAGCAGCAAAGAGTCCTGTGGCACCTTATAGACTAACAGACGTATTGGAGCAGGAGCTTTCATGGGTGAATCTCCACTTTATCAGATGCACCAATAGTCCCATATGGTCTAGTGGTCAGGATTCCTGGTTTTTTATCAGAGGGCCTGGGTTCAACTTCTGGTGTGGGAAACAGTGCAGAGCTTTTGCCCAGAGTGGAGACAGGAAATGAAAGGAACAGGAAGGGATCCTGCCAGCAGGGGAGTTGGACAGTGTGGGGAGGGGATCCCAGAAGTGGGGGTGGGAGGCAGAGGTCTGAGCGGAGACCAGGGAAGGATCCCAGCAGTGTGGGAAGTTGAGAGCACAGGCCTGGCATGGGGACCTGGAAGAGTGAATGTGTCCCTCTAAACCCATCAACTGCAGACTAGGCAGGACTGGAAGAATTACCTATTTGTTGGTAAATGCCAATTTCTGTGTAAACGCACAACCCAAATGGCAAAATATTTCCATCGATAATTATCAAAATTGGCCAGATGGGCAAAGTAAGAAACACGCTGCTTGAGAACTTACCCTGTTGTAGGAGCAGCAGTGATCTGTGTGCTCCATATCACCTGTATGCCCAAAAGGTCTGTTACGCCCCCCCGCCCCCGCGTGTCTCCTCGCCCGCTCTGAATGCCTGTGAAGTGGCTGTCCCCCTCCCCACTCCTGCAATGCTTGTGGGATGAATGAGCTGGTTGAACAGCTGGAAGATCAGAAGAGCTCCTAGATAGACAAGGTGTCTGGGACTCTCATTAGGCAGCATTGTGAAAGCACAGCTGAGCACAGGGCCCCTTCCCCTTTTAAGGACCTGATCCTCATGGCCTGCGACTAGAGATGACTTGGCTGCATCTGGTGGGTCACACTCCACCTCAGCCAGTGTCCATGCAGGGTCCCTGCTCTGGGTGTGCGAGTGCTGCCTAATGAGAGTCCCAGACACCTTGTCTACCTGGAAGCTCTTCTGATCTTCAACCAGCCTATTCATCCCACAAGCATTGCAGGAGAGATCGGGAGGAGGAGGGGGAAAGCCACTTCACAGGCATTCAGAGAGGTAGAGGAGACAAAAGCGAGGGGGAGGGGAAGTATAACAGACCTTTTGAGCATAGAAATCACTGCTGTTCCTACAACAGCAGGGACAGGCCACTAGGAGCTGAGAAAAGGAAGCCACCATGTTTCTGCCTGGCTTCAAACCAGGGACTTTTTGCGTGTTAAGCAAACGTGATAACCACTACACTACAGAAACTCTGTCATGGGGCTGTTGCCCTTCCCTTCATAAGAACATAAGAATGGCCATACTGGGTTCAGACCAAAGGTCCATCCAACCCCATATCCTATCTGCCAACAGTGGCCAATGCCAGGTGCCCCAGAGGGAGTGAACCTAACCGGAAATGATCAAGTGATCTCTCTCCTGCCATTCATCTCCACTCTCTGACAAACAGAGGCTAGGGACACCATTCCTTACCCAGCCTGGCTAATATCCATTAATGGACTTAACCTCCATTAATTTATCTGCAAAAAGAACAAAGAGAACATGTGGCACCTTAGAGACTAACAAATGTATTTGAGCATAAGCTTTTGTGGGCTAAAACTCACTTCATCGGATGCATGCAGTTAAAAATTCAGTAGGAAGATATATATACACACAGAGAACGTGAAAAAAATGGGTGTTGCCATACACACTATAACGAGAGTGATCAGTTAATGTGAGCTGTTATCAGCAGGAGAAAAAAACTGATTTTGGGAGGGGAACAGGAGAAAGGACAAAGGAAGCAAGAGACGAAGAGAAAAGAGGGATCAGACAGTGGATGGAGCAAGAGGTGAAACAAAAAGGACAAACCCTTATGTCCCCAGTGATTCTAAGAGACAAAATCCCAGGTGCAGAATAAAATTCTGCCTCCTTAACCTCGTGTTTTCCATGCCTAGAATTCAACTGTCACCAGATGGATCAGACTGAACAGGTTTCAAACCTCCAGGAGGCTCTTACCTTCTAAACAGGGACGGCTGTTTTCTAGAAAAATCACTGAAAAGGAAGGAGAAAACTCGAAAGAGGTTCCTCCTGGCGCTCACGTCCGTGAACCCGAATACTCTCTCAGTCCTCAAAGAGAGACCTGGAGAAGGAGACTTGCTGAAGCAAAGGCACAGGGGTCTCTGAGGTTTCCCTGGCCCCTCGCCCCTGTCCTGCCTGGCTGATGTCAGCATCTCTCTGTGAGGTCACCACCTCCCCACCACCTTGGACCAATAGTCTGAGGTCCTGCAAAAGGCCTTTGTGATGTCACTGCCACACCCCTCCCTTGCTGTGCCAATGTCCTGCCCCTGGCCAGGCACTTTGCAGGTTTGACCTACTCCCTGTGGATCACCCCACTCCAGGAGCGTTCGTTCTAGGCAGCAAGCCGGCTAGACAGGGAAACATCAGACGCTGCTCCCAATGCTACACTCAGTTTTTCAGAAATTAGTCGACTTTATGTCCAGAAGAGACCATTAGAGCATCTAATCTGACCCCCTGCATATCACAGGCCTCCTGTATGACACAAGAGCTACTTTTGAGGCAAACACATTCCAGAAAGGCATTTAGTCTAGATGAAATGACATCAGGAGATGGCGAATCCACCACTTTCCTTGGTAGCTTGTTCCTGTGGTGAATCATCCTCGCTGTTGAATCTTTGTGCCTTAGTTGTAATATGAATTTGTCTCTTTTCATCTTCCAGCCATTGGGTCTTGTTATTTTTCTCTGCTTGATTCAAGAGCCCTTTAATTCCCAAATCTTTTCTCTCCCTGAAGGCACTTCAACACTTCAGTGAAGTCACCTTTCAATCTTCTTTTGATAAGCTAAAACAGGTTGAGCTCTTTCCAATAGCTCAGGGTACGTCTACACTACGGGATTATTCCGAATTTACATAAACCGGTTTAGCAAAACAGATTGTATAAAATCGAGTGTGCGCGCCCACACTAAACACATTAAATCGGTGGTGTGCGTCCACTGTCCAAGGCTAGCGTCGATTTCTGGAGCGTTGCACTGTGGGTAGCTATTCCGTAGCTATCCATAGTTCCCGCAACCTCCCCCACCCCTTGGAAATTTCCGGGTTGAGATCCCAGTGCCTGATGGGGCAAAAATCATTGTCGCGGGTGGTTCTGGGTAAATGTCGTCAGTCACTCCTTCCTCTGTGAAAGCAACGGCAGACAAGCATTTCATGCCTTTTTCCCCTGGATTGCCCTGGCAGATGCCATAGCATGGCAATCATGGAGCTTGTTTTGCCTTTTGTGACTCTCACCGTATGTGTACTAGATGCCGCTCACAGAGGCGATTCAGCAGCGCTACACAGAAGCATGCTTTTGCTTTTGCATGACAGCAGAGATGGTTACCAATCATACTGCACCATCCAAACCCTTCCATAAATTGGAACTGGTGAGGATGATTATGGCTACCAGTCCTTTTGTACCATTTGCTGCTGTCATAAGTGCCCCTGGCTGCTCTTAGCCAGGGGTGCAAAAGCCAAAATTGGGAATGACTCCCTGAGTCAATCCCTCCTTTTTGGTATCTAAAAATAGAATCAGTCCTGCCTAGAATATAGGTAAGTGTACTAGATAACCACTGTATCATAGAACCAGAGAGCACAGCTGCTCTGTGTCAGATCCTGCAGAAACTATGATATGTATGCTATTCACAGGGGGTGCTCCTGTAACAACCCCACCTGTTGATTCCGTTCTTCCCCAGCCTTTCTGGGCTACCGTAGCATTGTCCCCCCACTTGTGTGATGAAGTAATAAAGAATGCAGGAATAAAAAGACATGGTGACTTGTTAGTGAGAAATGAGTGGAAGGCAGCCTCCAGCTGCTATGATAGACCAGACAGGACATTAAGCAGTGTGGAGGAGAGAAGCCCAGCATCCCTCTGCTAGTCCAGGGGCAACTGAATCTGTTCTTTACACATGAAGGGTGGGGGCTGATGGAGCTCAGCCCCCTGTTGCTATGAATGACGATGGTTACCAGCCATACTGCACCATCCACCAGAAAAAATTAGAGCCAGGAGCCTTGATCGACCTGACGGATGCTATGTCAGCGATGGTTACTGCCCCATGTGCCAATAGGCTGATGACGAGGACGGTTACCAGTCCTTTTTGTACCATCAGCCACCATGGCAGGGGGGGAGTGAGGATGTTGGTGTTGACGGCTGCAGCATTGTGTCTATCTGCAGCATTCAGTAAAGATAGGGTGACATGTAAAAGAGTCAGAGGATTGTTTTCCCTTTCGCTTCTGGGGGTGGGGGGGGGGTGAGTAGATTGCCAAGCTATGCCCTGACCCACCGGGGACACTGTGTTTGACCCTAGAAGCATTTGGAGCTCAGCCAAGAATGCAAATACTTTTTCGGAGGCTGCAGGAACTGTGGGATAGCTTCAGTCCTCCAAGTCCATGAGCGTCCATTTGATTCTTTGGCTTTCCGTTACGCTTGTCACGCTGCAGTGCGCTGAGTCCTGCTATGGCGTCTGTCTGGAGATTTTTAAAAAAGGATTCTGAATTTCATCTTCTGTAACGGAGCGCTGATAGAACGGATTTGCCTTGCCCTTACAGCGATCACATTGCATGGTCCGTGCTGGAGCTCTTTTTTTATTTTGATTTCGGACTGCATCGCCACCCGTGCTGATCGGAGCTCCACGCTGGGCAAACAGGAAATATTCAAAAGTTCGCGGGGCTTTTCCTGTCTACCTGAGCACTGCATCCGAGTTCAGATTGCGGGTCCAGAGCGGTCACTGCTGCACTGTGGGATACCTCTCCGGAGGCCAAATACCGTCGATCAGCGTCCACACTAACCCTAATCCGATATGTTAATACGATACTAGCGTTACTCCTCTCATTAGGGAGGAGTACAGAAACCGGTTTAAAGAGCCATTAAAATCGATATATGGGTTGCCTCCTAGTGTGGACGGTTGTGGCGTTTAAATCGGTTTTACGCTCCTAAAAACGGTTTAAACGCCTAGTGTAGACCAGGCTTCAGAGCCCCACTGGCCAGAGAAACCCCCACCAGACCTTCATTGCCAGGTTGGGAATCCCAAAAGGTTCCCCCCACCAAGAGACCACAACAGCCAGAGACCCCCCCAAAAGGGACCCCCACTGGGAACTCAGTCCTTCACTGCCTGCCTAGGATCCCCCCCCCCGCCCTCCAGCAGGATCTGCCCTGCCCTTTGCCTGGCACCCCCCTCCTCCCCCTGCGGGATCCCCTGGTGCTTTACAGGGGCACCCCTGGCCTAGCGCCGGGGATTCTCCCCCACACACTCTGTGCACTGGGCAGGGCAGCGGGATCCCAGGAGTCTGCGGGGGAAAGCCCAGACAGAGCCCCTGGCACAGCACCAGGCTCCCTCTAACCCCCTGTCCCGCCTCCCCAAGAGACGCCCATCCCGGCTGTTCTGCAGCCACCAGGCACCCAGCGATACCCACCTCCAGGACCCACAGCCTCAGGGCTGGGCACATCACACCCACCCCCTGAAACCCCAAATCTCCAGAACCCACCAACCTCACTAGGGTACCCCCTGCCCAGCCACCCAGAGGCCTCCCCGCCACAATCCCCTTCAGCTGCTATCTCCCCCCACAGCCCCACCCCCACCAGCAACACTGTTTACCTCACAGTGCCTGAGAAGTGGATAGAAAGTGACCACCGCCCCCTGCTGGCCAGTCACACAGGCAGAGGAGCCCTGGGGGATGCTTCTTTAACAGGAGAATGGTAGGCCTGGAGTGACAAAATAGGTAAGAAATGTCCATGGCCTGTCACTATGAAATAATGGCCACCCTTGATCCACCCCAGAAGTGGCTACATCTTAGCACGGACCAGTCACCCAGAGGCCACCAGATGATGCCAATAGCCGGGGGCAGGATTTCTCTGGGCCACTGAAATGTTTCAGGGAGTTGGTGCGTGAGCTCAGCCTTGCATCCATCCCTGATGTTTCATGGACTAACAGCAGCAGCGTAAAGAAAGAGCCGAGCCAATATCTCACTCTCAGAGTGGAAGGTGCCACGTCCCCTCTGTGACCTCCAGGGGAATAAGGCAGCGCTTCAAAGGAAAACGTTAGAAGTGGCAGGGGAGAGAAATAGGAAAGGAAAACGCCCCTTTTCTCAGGAGATACAAACTCGACTCCCTCCTGTCTCTATCACCAGTGGATTTAGCCTCCCTCCTTGTGAGCTGTTAATAAAATAAAGAGGCAACAAGGTGGTTTGGCACAAACAAAGGTCAGTGTAGTCAGGATAAAGGTACAGAAAACTGGGGGAAGAAGGGAAAATGCAAACTTAATGAATCCAATCAAACAGCGACTGGCTTTGGGAGCTTAAACACTCAGGCCCAGAAACCCTCCCTTGGAAACCGGAAAAAGATAAACGATGTCCAGCACAGAAACCTTTCCCCCTGTGCAGGTTGCAGCGGGTCCCACGGGCCGGCGCGAGGCCCAGGACCTTCCACTCTCCGGCTGGTTTAGAGCCGTTGAGGAGGAGCCCTGGGGAGTCCAGACGACGGGTGGGTTTCGTCGCTGGCAGGGAGGCCCTGTGGGAGGCTGGACACCAGGGATGCAGGACGGCAGGAATGGGGGTGACAGGCCTCCTGTTCCTCAGTCTCACGGCGGGACCGAGGGGGTTCGTCACTCTCCGGCTCGGGAGCGCTGGGAAGGACACCGACCGTGGACGGGCTGTCGCTGCGGGGGGGACGGCCCGCGCAGGTGCTGAACACGTCCTTATATCACTTTTGTGGCGGGAAAAGTGACTGAGGAGATGGAACGCTGAGGGCTGGTTTTGGCGGGAAAAAAAACGGTTTGGACTGGTTTGAGCCTGTGTCCTGATGGTAAACAAGTCCCCTCTCAGAGCTGGAGTCCAGGGGTCAATAGTTCATATGCTCCAGATTGGATCTTATTTTAAAGCCAGTGATTTAACATAAGAACATAAGAAAGGCCGTACCGGGTCAGACCAAGGGTCCATCTAGCCCAGTATCTGTCTACCGACAGTGGCCAATGCCAGGTGCCCAGAGGGTAGTGAACCTAACAGGCAATGATCAAGTGATCTCTCTCCTGCCATCCATCTCCATCCTCTGACGAACAGAGGCTAGGGACACCATTCTTACCCATCCTAGCTAATAGCCGTTTATGGACTTAGCCACCATGAATTTATCCAGTCCCCTTTTAAACAGTGTTATAGTCCTAGCCTTCACAACCTCCTCAGGTAAGGAGTTCCACAAGTTGACTGTGTGCTGCGTGAAGAAGAACTTCCTTTTATTTTGTTTTAAACCTGTTACCTATTAATTTCATTTGGTGACCCCTAGTTCTTGTATTATGGGAATAAGTAAATAACTTTCCTTATCCACTTTCTCAACATCACTCATGATTTTATATACCTCTATCATATCCCCCTTAGTCTTCTCTTTTCTAAACTGAAGAGTCTAGCCTCTTTAATCTTTCCTCATATGGGACCCTCTCTAAACCCCTAATCATTTTAGTTGCCCTTTTCTGAACCTTTTCTAGTGCTAGAATATCTTTTTTGAGGTGAGGAGACCACATCTGTACACAGTATTCGA